>NC_135486.1:122042738-122188527 GCF_052094955.1 Ictidomys tridecemlineatus
TCAAAATCCCTCAGTAAGCGGCTGCACAGTCAATCAGGAACTGGGAAATATGAGGTCACAACTACACTCTGGAAAATTCAAAGGTAGATGGAATTCAAACATAATAGACAATAAAAGATCTTTCTAAACAAGCATTCAAGGCAGGTGGATATCTCTAAAGTTTAAGAAAATCACTAAGATACAGACACGAGTTGGAAAAGCAGACGAGCCCACAGGACAGGAATGTGGCTTGACCTGTGGAACTGGTGTGCAATGTCCCAGCAGAGGGGCCCAAAGACAGGTGGCCCTTCCCACAGGGGAGAGGGGCCTGGCCAGAAGGGAGATGCCAAGACCCCTCCCTCTTGCTTCTCCTCACTCCTGGTGTCTTCTGTCAATTTCTGGTGCAAACGCAGACAGGCACTAACGGAGGCTTCGAGGCCTGTGTAGCCATAGCCCTGCTCCTTCCCGGGCCCTGCCTTCACCCTAGGAAAATGTCCAGGGCCCTTAGCTAACGGCCCCTCTCCCGGGACCCCACACGTGGCCCCTGGTCCTTGGCCCACCGCCCAGGTCCCCCTCTGAAATCGGAAAGTTGCACCTCAGCCTCGCACTTCTCCAGCCAGCTCATGTGCTCACTGTCCTCGTCACCCCCAAGACCAGGGCTCCTCAGCGCTGACCCAGTCCATCGGCCCCCGTGACTACCCTTCTGACTCAGCTCACCGGGAGCCACCCACCCCAAGGCCCTTGCTCCGTCCCTGCACTCTGCCTGTGCACCATGGGCACCTTGTGGCCAGACAGCCTGGACACGCTCAGTCCACACTGGACACAAGCACTGGGCATACGTGGCACTCCACAAACACACACACTACGTGTCCATCAAAAAAAATGAAATGTGTGTTTTGGGAAAGGGAAGGACAGGCCTCCACTGCCCTGCAGGAAAGAAAGAGGCCACTGTCCAGGGGTCCATGTCCCACCCTCTTCTCTGCTCACTCACCCACGACAGAATCCTCTCCTCCCCCCGTTTCCACACAGAAGAGAGGAGACCCCCTGTTTGGGTCAGGCTCCCAGCCCACGGCCATCGGCTTTGCCATAGCCATTGTCACCGCAGGGACTCGGATGAGACTCCTTCAGGGCCCTGGAGCTCAGGGCTTGTGGCCAAAACAGGGGCCTTGCTCCTGCATGGCGCCTGAGCTGAGTGGGACAGCTGTCCTCCCCAGCGGTGGCCACGTGGGCAACATAGCACACCCCAGAAGCACAGGGCACCGAGTCCTCGAGAACGAATTCTGACCAATCGGAAAGAGAAAAAGAGAGAGCCAGGAAACAAGTCCCCTCCCCATTCCTCTCCCCGGGAGTGACTCCACCTGGGGACATCCTGCCTAGGGGACATTCACCACCTGCCCTCCACCCTTCCCTCTCGCTTCCCTTGCCCCTCCTTCTTGCCACCCTGGGTCTGTGTCTCCTCCGAGATGGCCCTCGGTGTGACTCAGTCCGTGCCTCCCGAGTGACAAGCTGTGGGTGCATGACTCACGACTGTCCAGAGGCGTGGGTTTGCTCCTGTGCCTTTGGTAAATACAGAGGAACTGGGATTTGTCATAAGGACACAGTGAGCCCCGTGAGCCCTCAGTCAACCATGTCAAATCTGATATTTTGTCATTTTGCTTCAATTAAAAGATGGACAGAAGTGGACATCAGAACACAGGGAAGCCCTGCGCCCTGCTCCACAGCTCCGCTCTCCTCAACGCCCAGGCATAACCACCACTCTGAATTGGGATCTAGCATCCTGTCCATGCTTCTAGAAGTCTCTATTTCTGCTGGGGGCGGTGGCATGTGCCTGTAACCCCAACAGGTGGCAAGGCTAGGGCAGGGCCTCCAAGTTCAAGGCCAGCCTCAGCAGCTCAGAAAGACCCCAAGTTGCAAGGCCCCATCTCTCAATAAGATACTAAGAAGAGCTGGGGATGTGGCTCAGTGGCTGAGCACCCCTGGGTTCAGTCCCCAGAGCGCACGCACACGCGCGCGCGCACACACACGCACACACACACACACACAACGTGGTTTCTGGGCTGGAGACACACCTCAGTGGTATATTTTGCCTGACACGCTCAACACCCTGCTTCTTGTCATAAAATATTTCAAACATTCTAGTTCAGAAAAATAATAGCATAATAAATGTTTATCTGACCCAGTTTTATCAAATCTATGATGGTACCATATTCCTTCAGGTCTCTTGCAATGACGTTACGTTAGGGAGGGACAATCCCAGGGTGACGCCCTGTGGGTGCTGTCACGATACTCCTCTCCTTCCCACCTGAGTGATGACCACTACTACCATGGCTGCAGGACTTGCTGCCGCCTGGAACCGCTACACCTTCACTCTGAATGCCGACGTGCTCACCCCTGTGTGCCCCGCACGTGGCTCACGTGTACCTGCACAAATGCACAGATCCACTGCACATACAGAGAGAGCGAGCGGCGGACTCCAGCCAACTACTGTAGAACGATGTCCATCTCCCGCCAATGGACACAGAGGTTGCCGACAATGAGGATTACCCCCCACCCCGTGAACGTCCTGGCGACCAGTGCAGGCAACGTCTCTCCAGCAGCTGCACAGCAGTTACCAGAAGGGGCCAGGCATCGCCCTGGTTGTGGAGTCGAAAAACCACACCCAAGTAAGCCCCCGGGATTGTCCCCGCTTTGTGGGTTGATTCTGTTCCCAGGAGCTCGCTGTGTCCCTGCCATGGACCTTGCAAGGCCTCTCCGGGCAGCCCTGGCCGCCAGCAAACCCAAAGCACTAAGCCGCACAGAGAAGGCCGAGCTGCTAAAGATCACGCCGCGGAGGCTGAGTGGTGTGGATGTCGCCCACGGTGCCCTGTGAGCCGAGAAACGAGCCCCACCGTTGTCACCCTGAGTGATGGGCCACCAAGAGGACCCAGGAACTATGGAGGAGCTGCAGAGTGGACCTTGAGACAAGGAGATTACAGTGTATCCCAACCCCGCAACAGAGGGTCCCCACAGACGCTGAGGACCAGAAGGAGGGGTCAGAAAGGGCTCCAGTTGAGGGACCGGCCCGCAGGCCAGCAGGGAAAGCTGAACTTGGAAACTGCCCCCAGGCTGTGAAGCTGTCACAGACGGCGACCGAGAGTCAGGCAGGAATCCCGGGCACTGCAGGCCGACGGGCCAGGGCGCCATGGCGGCCAGATATTCACTGGTTCACGCACTGCAGAGCAGAGGCCAGCGCCAGGAGGAAAGGCCTCGCACAGTGCGGAGGCTGGCAGCGAACAGGACCAGCAAGGGGACAAAGCACCTGACGTGTCTCTGGTCCGAGGCGACAGGACAGCGTGCCATCACGGCTATGACGCTCCTCCAAAGCTGCATGTTTTTCTCTTACCATGAGGACACAGCAGACAAACAGACGGAGAGACATGCTACAAAATAATGGCCCTGGCTCCAGGGGCTGGGTGCTCCACACAAAGCCCAAGGAACCTCAGATCCAGGGGAGACTAAGAGCACCACGGGTGAAGCCACAAGTGACACCGCAGTGGCTGAGCCGACCAGAGGGCACGTCACTGTGCAGCGGGTGAAACCTGACACAGCCTGTGAGAAGACGGTGGTGACGCAGTGCCCGACCCTGGGGACTGTACTGTGGCTGTACGGCAGAGCGTCCTGTGGAAAAGACGCTCTAGAGGGGACGCCACGCCCGCTGCTTACACTATAAGGGGTTGGAAAAAAATCCTCTCCCAATGTAGAAGGGAGAGAGAGAGAGAGAGAGAGAGAGATAGAGAGAGAGAGAGAGAAAGGAGAAAAAAAGAGTCATGAAACAAAGGTGGGCAAATGTCAACTAACAGGAAATCTGGACGTTTTAAATCATTTAAAATAAAGTAGTAAAAACACAACAGAAAAGACTCTGACGGCAACTTCACTACCCCTGTATGGTGGAGTATTAGGCACAATCAAAAACTGTACTTGATAAGTGACATGAGAAATCTATTTTCTTAGGAAATCAGGACATGAAGTTTCCTATATGGTATGATTTTAACCAGGACAACACGGACCGGAGAAGAAGGACAGGCAGGGTCTCAGTGTGCTCCTGTGACTATGACAGAACACCTGAGGCTGGGAACTTAGTGGAGAAAAGAGCTCAGTTTAGTTGATAGTTCTGGGGCTCAAGAGCGTCTGGTCAGCTCGGCTGGGGGCCTCGTGTTGGACGGCACACCACGGCTGCAGATCATGCACATCAGGGAGCGGTGAGCGGAAGGGTCAGGGGACAAGCCAGGCCCTGCAACAACCCATTCTCACAGAACAAATCCAGTCTCAAGAGACCCACATCCACCTCTTTGAGGATGGCACCTCCAGGACCCGATACCTCCAAGGCCACCCCTCAACACTGTCACTCACGGACCCTAGGAGGACAGACCACCTCGAACCTCCAGGAGACAAACAGAGGTGGCTCTCAGAGTGTGGGCGCCTGGATTGCCGGGCAGGGAGCTGGGGATGTCTCTGGGCTGGGGACGTCGCCACACATCTGACGCTCCCAAGGAGACAAAGCCAAGTCCCGCAGGCCTGCCCCCAGCGGCCCTTCCACCACGGGCTCCTCCTCCTGCGACCTGGGACCTCAGAGGGAAGGCCTCCTGTCTGCACCGTGAGGCTTCTGTGCCGGGCGGATCCCTCCGGAAACTCTTCCCCAGGTGGGCACCGGTCAGTTCCACTGGAGAAGACCCTCGCAGACCGTGCCCTGCGGGGCCGTCAGCGTGTGCTTCAGCACTGGCCGAGAAGTGAGGTGGCTCACCTCCACTGCGGGCGCTGCCCTCCCATTCAGAGACGTGAAAAGCCATTTGCTTAGGGGAGAAAAGCCATCTCACCATGGAAATTGGTTTTGTGACAATATGCTGATAAAACGCCACAAAAGGAACCTTTGGCAGGCCTGTCCCCCGCCGCCTCCCTTATTACCAGCTCTCAGGCGTGGCCCCTGTGGGAGATGAGGTCCTCCAGTGGACTCGCCTTTCAAGACTGGACTGTGTCGCTGCTTGGATATGCGCCCCACCCCGCCCCCCACCCCCCCACCCCCGTCCCTCTTCTGCAAGGACCAATATGGATCCATTCCTTAAGAGGGGCGCAAAGCTAGGTCCCACCCCCACCCCTCACCCCCGGGGCCCTCGGGAAGAGACCAGAGCCCTCCCCTACTCCCCTACTCCTGTCATACTCTCCAGAATGGGGGAGAAGTCAGGGAGGCGTGGCCAGCACAGGCCCCTCCCAGCCTCTCCTGCCCACGGAACTGCCCAGGCAGTTCTGGCACCTGCGGTCCTACCAGGAGGACATCTGGGTGAGAGTGTGCCCCTCCCGTGTCGAAGGACAATGCAAAGGGAAGGACCCCTCGGGAACTGCAGCCACCCCGAGGGTGGGCCGTGGTCACTCTGGTGGAGGGTCAGGGCTGAGGGTTCCGACACCAACACCCCCTGCTGGGTGTCATGTGTCCCAGTGACTCACGCCCAGCCACTCACACAGCTGTCGGCCTCCTGCCCCCATCCCCCACACGGTGGCACTCGGGGATAGCTACGGAAAGGAGGGGCAGCACAGGAGGCCCCTGAGTGGCCCAGCCAGGCCCTGCAGTGCTGCTGGGGAGGCTGCAGGGTGGCAGGATCGTGAGGCAGGTCTGAAGCAGCATGCCCTTAGAGCTCAAAGTCACAGGTCCATGCAGAATGTGACTCTGCCTCTCTCCATGCATCGTTCTGGGGACAGGGGGAGGGTGCCAGGACCCTGCACAATCACCCGTCCAGGGCCTTGATGAAGGCTGTGGCCTCTAGTCCCCAGCTGGGGGAAGGCAGCCTCTTTCTGAGTCTCCCCAGAAGGAAGGTCGAGAACAGGGGCTTCCCAGCATGGACCACAGCAGACACAGGCCACAGCAGCCCAAGGCCAGGCATGATCCACAGCCACGGCACAGTCCTGGCCCTGGCCCTGCCTCCTGGGAAGAGTGTCAGCAGTCACACATCTGAAAGTTACTCTTCCTGGGGGGACCCCATAAAGCCTCTTCTGCCTCAGGAACTGCCTGGAGGTGGACAGATGGATGGACGGAGGCTCCGTCTGCTCAGCACGGCCTGAGCAACTCTCCTCCTGGGCAAGACGTGGCCCAAGCTCCAGTTAGGAGACAAGGACCCGAGTTGGCTGAAGGACAGGACCCTGGGGACACCGCCTGCACTCCAGGGACCCACCCCGTGGCTGGACCAGAGGGACAAGGAGCACAGGGGCCCCAAGTGGGCAAGAAGAGCACCCCATGGTGACAGGCACTGCAGACATGACAGAAAACACCGCAGACAGCCTGCCCGCTGGCTGGGAGGCCGCCCGAGAGCCACCAGCAGGGCCAAGGACAGGGTAGAAAAGGAGCTGGAAACACAGAGGCAGGGCACAGTCACAGCCAGTCTCCTGGGGACAAGCCAGTGCATGCAAGAGAGGCTCAGGGGGCTGCATTCACACCACCACCCGCCTGGCCACGTCCACAGGTCACTCCCTGGGCCTTGGTGTCCCGTCTGCAAAACGGAAACATCACCAACATCCCTGCACTGCAGGGTGGCACATCACACGCAGAGGGTGAGAGTCAGGCACACGGCAGAGGCTTGCTGAATGTCAGCTGTGATGACAACGTCGACACGATGATGTGGAGGGTGTAAGGGAGGGTGACGGGGAGGGTGACAACGATGACAATGACATGATGATGACATGATGGTGATGGTGATGGTGATAATGATGATCATGGCAAAGGCAATGGTGACAGTGGCAATGATGGTGGTGACAATGATGACATAATAATGATGGTGACAGTGACAATGACAATGGTGACAACGATGATGACAGTAATGATGATGATGGTGGTGACATTGACACTGACAATAACAATGACAATGACTGTGATGATGACTGTGACCATGATGTCACTGTCATGGGCCTTCACAAGCCTGGCCTTCTCAGTGACAAGCTCAGGTGCTATCACCAGGCAGACGACGACGATCCCCTGACCCACACTGCCCTCTGTCCTTGGCCTCTTCCTGGTGACCCTGCTACCTCCTCTCCCCTGCGATCCTGCCACCGTTTGCCAGGGCAGCGTCCACCACGGAAGCCGAGCCCACGGTCCCAGGCCGGGTTCTGCGGCCAGGCGTTGGCAACCTGGTGCCCTCTGCGGCTGCCAGGGGACCCGCCCCACCCCTGCCAGGCGCCTCTGTACTGCTGGTGGAAGACGCACTGCAGACCCCGCGTCCCCGTCACTTGGTGCTCTCAGCGTGCGTGTCTTCCTCCAAATGCCCCTTTTCCCACAAGGACACCATTCACACTGGACCAGTGACCTCCCGCGGCTCCCTCTGGAAGGACCCCACCTCCAACAAGCCCCCTCCTGAAGTTCTGGGGGTGAGGACCCACATCATGGGGGCATCACTCAACCCTAAGAGACCCACCTCGCATGCAGGGCTCTGTCCTCAGTGCTGCGTCACAGCCACAGTCCTGTCTAGTGCCGTCCCCCTCGCCGCGTCCTGTGTCCACACATGGATTTCAGAACCTCCGGGGAGCATTCTGAGCCCGAATGCAAACCAACCAGAACCTGGGACCCATGTCCGCCCAGCAGGTGTCCACCCCGCCCCACAGAGCTGTGGCAGGACCCCAGGAGTCGGCCCCAGAGCCCAGGGTCCTCTGCTCATGCCGAGGTGACTGAGGCTCCAGGAAGCCACCTCACACCTGCTGCCCCCCTCAGTGGTGCCGGGTGTCCCACGGGAGCCCCCGAGAGCCGGCCTCAGCTGGTCCAAGAAAGCCTCGTGGAAGGCGCCCCCCAGGGTGTCAGCCACCAACGTCCGTTAGCAGGATCTGAAGTGACTGGGCACCTGCCCGGAACCTCAGGAGCCAGCGTCTCAGCCGTCCAGCAGCCCAGTCACTGGACAACACTGCAGAATCCACACGTGCCACCCTAGAACAGAAACCCACGGTGCTGCCCAGCTAAGGCGAGCGTGAGTCACCCTCCAACAAGCAGAGACCCCGGAAAATCCCTCCAGCCTCAGCCCCCCACAACCAGCCAAGGGCCAGGGAGGAACCCCGACAGCATAGGAGCCTTCGCTAGTTGTTCTTAAGGTACTAGATTGACAGGAAGCGTCCCCCGGCTACAGACAGTGTCCCCGAGGCTGGATCCAGGCTGATTCAGGTCTTCCTCGCAGGGGAAGGTTATATGAGGTCACCCCGTGGAGGAGAGGCACAGAAAGAATAAACAACTCCAAATAAAGCACTGTTTGTCCCCAAACTGTCCCTGGGCACTTGGACAAATAAACCCCCAAACAGCTGTTTTCTCAGTGCCCGGAGCTACGTCCCTGCGTATGGAGTACAAATCAGGACGCCCTCCGGAGCCCGAGCCCCAGCGCTCACACAGGACTCAGGTCAGCGGGATCCAGTCACTGGCCCCTGGACATCAGCCTCCACCGTGAACGTGAAGACCGACCCTTCTCCTTACCGAGCCGAAGGGTACATTTAAGGGTCTCTCTCTGACACCCCTGGGCTGCAGTGGGCAGCATTGCAGGGACACCACACCTGGCGGGGGCTCCCCCACCTCGAAATATGCCCCCTGATCCCTAAGGAGCGTCCTGTCTCACTGTGCCTCAGGCACTTCTGGGGCGGTCAGGAGTGGTCTGCCGGCTGCCCGGCCTGGACTTCTAAAAGGCTTTCAGACAGAGACTGTCGGGTGCTGAGGTCTCTGCAGTGTCCTAGGGCGGGATCTGGACGCGGTCAGGAGTGGTCTGCTGGCTGCGCGGCCTGGACTTCTAAAAGTCAGACAGAGACTCTCTCGGGTGCCGAGGTCTCTGCAGTGTCCTGGCTCTGTGCCCACCATCTCAGGACAGCACTCGGCAGCCAGCAAGGGAAGGAAGCCTCCCAGCGCTCTGCCCGGTGGTGGCCTGGGGGCTGGTCCTGGCTGACCCAGGCTTTGGGGTCCAGAACGCCCTTTCACAGGGTGCCCGGCTCCCTTGGGACGTGATTTCATGTTCCCAAGGCAACATGAGCCATCAGCAGCCCACGTTCTTGGGCCGTGGAGTGGATGGACACTAGGATGGAGGTTGCTGGGCCCACGAGGGGCTGCTCCTGATCAGGCAGGAGTGTCCTCTGCCCAGTAAACCACACGCTGCACCCCAGGAAACATGTGGCCGGCTTTAGCCCCTAGGATGGAAAGCTTGTCTGGGTGCTAGACAGACTGCCTCCTAGGAAGGTGGGCATCAGGGGACAGGAGAGCCACACCACAGAGGGCGCTGTGTGAAAGGCTTGGCCAGCACAGCTTCGACCATGTGTCTCAACCCCAGGGTCCTCACTGCACACGTGTGACAACAGGCCCAGAGGACACACTCTCCCCGCAGCATCGTCCAGGCGAGCTCCTGAGAAGTCCTCGAATGCGCCAAAGCAGCCTGGGTCACAGAGCAGCTCAAGGACACCAGGTCTCCATCGCGGAGGCCACACGCTGCTCTCATTTGCAGGGCATTGAGCATCTGGGACGCACAGCACTGAGGTGACCACCGAGGCCTCTGTCACAGACGGAAGTGGACCCTCCAACTTACGTGTCTGGAGATGAGGCCACAGGAAATCACCAGGTTTAAATGAGGTCACAGAGTGAGGGTCTGATACAACAGCTGGCGTCCTTGCAAGAGGAGCAGGAGACACCGGAGCACCCAGGTGCAGAGGAAAAGCCCGTGTGGGGGGACAGTCTGATGCTGGCATCTTGAGGAGCAGCAGAGCATCGGTCTTAAGAGATGCTGTCTACGTAATCACCAAATTGTGCCTTTTACTCCAAACACGGTATCCAAACGCTAAATGAACTGCTCAGGAAATCACACTGCTCAGCTCAGAAAATAGGTGGGAAATCCAGCTCGAAACCTTTCAATTTAAGACGGTGCATGACCCCTAAAAGGGTATTTGTTCTGACAACAAGTAATAGAAAATTATAATGAGCTCTTTAAAATTAAAAACAGCGGCAGCAAAAGTAGAGATGGAAGGGACCCGAGAGCCTCTCCAGGACCTCTGCAGGCAGGGACGTCACCGAAAGACAGAGAGACGCTGACCCAGGACCAGGCTCCGGGATGAACCTGGACTTCAGCCTCCGCACAGTGGAGAAATAGGCAGCCACTCGTCAGGTCCCGGCCTGAGCTCTGTGTCACGCAACCTGAGCCTACCAGGATAGCTTCACCGTAGGTGCAGCAAATGAATGTCCCTTTGTGCTGGGGACAGGTGTCCTGCCTCGGGAGGTGGTTGTGGAGGACACCACCAGCCTGGGCGTCACACGCTCAAACCCATCCTCTTACACTCTCAAAGTTCATAGGCCCTAATGAGTCTCGTGGGACACACACAGGTGCTGGCAGGGATGGTGTCTCCTGGGGTCCCCAGAGTCACCCCGAGGCTCTCCCAGCCCTGGAGACTGCCCGCGGCCCCTTCCTGGACCTTCACAGGCAGCCGCATGGCTTCCCTCTGACTTCTTGGCTCCCTCGTGAGGGCTCCTCTGATTCCATGGGGGCCACCCAGACAGTCCCCGAGAATCTCCAAACCACACAGGCAAAATCCCTTTTGCCATGGAAGGTGACATATTCATGGTTTCACGGTTAGGTCCCAATCCCACCACAGGCCTGAGGTCAGGAACCCACCCTATCGCGGAGCCGGAAGACAGAGGAGAGCCAGGACCACAGGGATCCTGCCCTGGGGACCTACAAGGAGAGTCTAGTGCCACTCGAGGCACGAGTCTCCACACATTAAGACCTGCCCACCACCATCTGGACACGGGTGCCCCACCCAGAGCAAAGCCTTCCCTTGTGTCATGATCTGGTCACTTGAGGGAAGGACTCCCATGGTGGGAACCCTCTGGGCGGTGGAGGCTCAGAAGCCACCACTAGTTCTGATGTCACTTCAAGAAAATCCTCTTAGGCCATTTTCTGATGCTATAATAGAATTCCTGGTGCTAGGTAATGTCTAAAGAAGTTTATTTGGCTCATGATTCAAGTGGTTAGAATGGCCAAAGAACAAGGCACCAGCACCGGGCAAAAGTCACCACCTGGCAGACGGGTGGGAAGGGCCACAGCCACGTGCGGAAAGGCCCAGGCACAGGACGACCCTGCTTTACAGTAACCCATTCTCAGAAGAACCCCCCCCAGTCCTGTAAGCAGCACGAAGCCCCTTGGAGGGTGGCGCCCTGAGGACCCAGTGGCCTTGCAGTAGGCCCCGCCTCTCAGACCTGCCACCTCAGCACAGCCTCCTGGGGACCGCAGCACACAACTTGCAAGGATACACGTGAACCCGAGCCTCGGGGAGCTGGAGGTCACGGCTCCCTGCCCCCCGCCCTGCCCCGACCTGGGGGCCTGGAGCCCGGGGGCTCACACTCCAATCACAGGGCACGTAACAAGCCCCAGGTCCACGTGGAGGCCGTGCTGGGCCCAGAGGGGAGACCAGGGTCACGGCAACACAGACGGGGAGGAGGGTGGAGAGGCACAGAGAGGCCTGAGTGGACCGGCGAGCCACGTCGGGCCTTGTGCCCCAGGTTCCCACACAAGGCAGAAGCGTCCGACTTCAGGGTCTGGTCTGTGCTTGCCTCCTGCTGGCGACACGTATCCCAAACTACCCAGAATTCCGCACTTGAAACAGTGGCTGGAGGTGACAGATCAAAATCATGGAGCCAGGTGGACAAAGGACTCCTGGACCCGAGGATCCAACTAGGCTGAACTCTGGGCTGGTGATGTGAAGCCCCGGGCCACCACGGGACACAAACTCACACTCTGGCCAGCAATGGACCACACCGCGGTGGTCCCATAGGGAAGACGACAACGGGCTGGAAGACTCCCGTCACCTGGTGACACCAGGGCTGGGCCACTCCCGTGCTGACACGCACAATTAGGTAATGCTTGGTGTAGGCAGCCACGCTCTCGACCTGCCCCGGCCACTGCTCGGGCACACCCCACCTGAAGGCCTCATGCAGTGAAACCTGCAAGACCCGGGGAGAAGACAGGTCAGTGGGCGCTGAGCTGGACAGACAGGAGGGACGGCTACCGTGAGACTGTCCACACTGCCCGACTTGACCCGGGATTCAACACAATCCCAACCAAACCTCAACAGAATGTGTTCAGAAAAACAAAACCCAAAGTTCATACAGAAGCACAAAACGGCCGAGCAGCCAAGTCAGCCTGGAGCGACAACGGTGCAGAAAGGATCCAGAGTGTCCTGCAGTCGCAGCCCTCCACGTGACATTGCAGAACAAAACCAGACCTGCACACCAACGGCACTGACCAGAGCCAGGAACACCCAGCACACACACCGATCAGGGCATCGGGAACGGGCAGCGGGCAGAGGCCAGTTCTTCAGTAGATGGTGGAGAGCCCCGGATGAGGCCCCTGTCCCTCACCAGGCACAAAACCAACCCTGGCCACAGGGACTAGGAAACGTCTCCACAGGAAACCACCAAGAAGGTGAGGAGACAGGCTGTGGACACCAGGCGTCCAGCAGAGGGTGATGGTCAGAGCACAGGAGGACACCTGCAGCGTGACGCTATCAAGAAGCAACACCAGTCGGCACATTCAGTCCACCAAGCAGCCGGGGCTGCTGCCCTAACCATGCAACAGAGAAGAGACTGAGGGTCTCTGCTGGACTGAGGGTCCCCAGACGGGCCTTCCTGGAGGATTGCTGCACACTTCTGGGTCGTCTTTCCCTCCCTTAGAGGCAGATGTTGGAAAACCACCCACGGGGTCCACTCCATGGCCCACCTGCAGCCTGGGTCAGGACTTCTGGCTCAGGTTGGCTGTCTTTGTGGGAATTCATGGAATATTCGTGAAACATCACGGTCAGATCAGGGAGCGGTGGCATCGACCATCCCAGGCTCCTGGCACAAGCCACCAGGGCAGGGTCTAGGAGGCGGGACTCTGCCAGAGCAGACAGGAACCACTGAATGTTCTGCACAAGCCAGCACAGAGGCCAGGACCCTGAGGCAGACATCGCCCGCCAGGGAGATGCAGGCTTGCTCTCCCGTCCACAGGACCTGCACTAGTGGCCAGGCGAGATGCTGGCTTGCTCTCCCGTCCACAGGACCTGCACTAGCGACCAGGCACCATGTCTACTTGATTTTAGAATGCAGGGGGCAGGGGGTCTCTGTAACAGCCACATTTTCCATCAAACTTATTACTCTCCTGAAGTTAGCATTAAATGTAATTCATGTTTTCTCCAAACAGACTTTTATTTTTGCAAACAAACAGTAACTTGGATCACGAATTGAAAGGAGGGACTCGGGTGAAATATTCACAAAAGAAAATCTGAAATCCACAAAGTCGATAATCTTCAGGGCAAAGAAGCAAAAGTTGATTATTTGTGAAGCCGACGGTGAATAATTTTTTAAAAAGTTATTCAAGCTGCAGAAAATTACATGGATTCATATTTATGTTTTAGCACCAGTAGTAA
The DNA here is from genome assembly GCF_052094955.1 of Ictidomys tridecemlineatus. Lineage (NCBI taxonomy): Eukaryota > Metazoa > Chordata > Mammalia > Rodentia > Sciuridae > Ictidomys > Ictidomys tridecemlineatus. The sequence goes on from NC_135486.1 coordinate 122,056,146, forward strand.
AATTACTTTTTCTTGTGAATCCACAGCTCGGGGTTTTAAAATATAGATCTCTTAAAATGCACCAAGCAACATTCCAAGGATTACAAGAAATGTTTTATTTATAATGTTTGCATGAGGCTAGACGTGGGCCCATCTGTCTTGTCCAATACGGTTTCAGAACCAAATGTACAGATATTACTAGGAGACCCAGAGACGGCGCTCACTCTCCCCTGCCTGGTTGCGGCCGTCACCATGAGTTTGCTTGCTGGTCACCATTCCACACTCCGCCACACTGCCCTTCACTTGACGTCCCCACTGCTAGGTCTTCTGTCCCTTTTCTCGTAAATTCCTGCAGGGTGCACACAGCAGTGACTACTCATTCTACCGCCCTCTGCTTTACACTGGAACATGTCCCATGGGCAGGGGATGCGGAAGCCATCAAGGACGAGAAGGCGATCACCATCATTCCCGTCATTCTGCATCTCTCCCTTAGGGAAAGGGCTCGGGGACAGGAGTGGTCCCCCAAAGCAGGCTTTCTCTGCACTGCGCGGCCTCTCCCGTGCCCCCGTTCACCTCTGACCTCCCCTTTCTCCTGCGGCCACTCATCTGCTCTCCGGTCCACTCAAGCTAGTTGGGAAAGTGCCTCACATTCTTTCCTCCATCGTGAAGAGCCCCACCAGAGCCGGGGAGCAGCTCCTGCAGCCGTGACCCACCTGCCCGAGGACTCCAGGTCTTAGGAGCACGGGGCTGAACTCTGAGCCAGGGGCACCGTCCTGCCTTCTCCCCAGGAACTAGAAACCACAGGCTGAGGAAGAGCCCGCAATCCTCCAAGTGGGGCCTGGGGTGATCCCCAGTTGGCGGCAGGTCACCTGTCCATGCCACGCCCCCATCGAGGACTGAAGAGGAGAGGCCGCCAGGTTCCCTGAGGGAGATCTTTCGGGGTGATGGAGACTATTGGCTGGATTTTACCACAGAGGGCGATGGCTGAGTAAGTGACCCGAGGGGAACAAACGCCGGACACTCCTGCCTCTTGGGACTTTCAGATAAACCGTGAGCAATGGGGACAGGACTTCGGAGTCGAGGTGCAGTGCTGCCTGTTTAAACTTGGCGCCCCAGCCCCCCCCCCCCCCCGAACACGAGCCCGCCTCCAGTCAAATCCAAATGGAGAGGCAAGCCCCGGGCTCCGGCCCCCACTGGCCAGAGACCTCCAAACAGGTCAGAGTCTCCTGACGTACATTCCCAAAGTCCACGGTGATGGACGTCATGTTTAGGCCAATAAGTGAATGAATAAATCAATGAATGAAAACCCACAGGTTCCCAGGACCGATCACCACCCTGGAGAAGGCAGCCCGCGGCCAGGCCAAGAGGTCAAGGAGGCAGCGAGGAGGAGCCTCTGCAGCTCCACTGTCACTCCTGCTACTGTCACCTGAGGCTCTGAATCCCACTGTGCGGTCACCTCATTGGACACATTCTGCTTCAGGAACCCGCTAAGGGTCCGAGAGTGGAGAGGGGACATACAGGTTGTACCTTCCTGCCCGAATGCTTGGGACAAGAAGTGCTTCAGGTTTTGAATGTTTTCGGATTTTGGAAAATCTGCAGACTCTTCATGAGACGCCCTGGAGAAGGGTCCCACTTCCAGAGATGACACTCGCAGATGTCTCACCTGCTCACAGATGTCTCACCTGCTCACAGAAGTCTCACCTGCACTTGTGATTCGCAGCCTAAAGGCCATTTTATACAAAAGTTCTAATCATGTGCAGGAAACAGCGTCACAGTGTGGAACCTCACCCCGGTGACACTATGTTGTCCCTTAAGAAGATCTGGATTGTGGATCCTTTCAGATTTTGTACTTTTGGGTCACCGATGCTCAGCCCGTGGTCATGATGCTCACTATTTGCACACCAGGCGTGCACACACACACACACACACACACGCACATATACACATTACCTTCAATTCTTACAACCTTCCAAGGAACGTGTCCTATTTTAAATGTAAAGAAACTGAGACCTGGAGGATCAAGAAATCCACGCAGATGAAGCAGCCCTGCCAACACCCAGGGGGCTCTGCTCCTGGGCCGCCTTCTGCTACTGCCCATGGCCACTGTGCCGTCACCAGCAGGGCACAACACTCTGGCAGACCCAGAGTTCAGCCAAACTGTGACCAGCAAGAGGCAAAGGACCCGGGGAAATTCCACACTATTCTTATCAACAGTCCATCCGGCCTTCCCACCGACATTAACAAGATGGAATCTAAGTTCATGTGGAAACTCAAAATAAATAGGAAAAAGCCAAGGTGGTTTCTTAAAAAGAACAAATTAGAGAACTCACTTTAGCTGATTTCAAGACCTGTCTCAAAGACAGGGGAATCAAAAAGGAAAGACTTACCAATGAACGGAACAGAATAGAGTCAAAGACGACCCACGCATACGTGGTGCACTGATACCGTACAGAGGTGCTAAGTGATCAGCAGAACGAGTCAAGTCTGTGTGTCTGTCCATTTGTAACAAACTGTGCCAGGACTGCTGAACATGGACCCGGGAAAGGAAGGAACACTCTACCCTCAGCTCATCCCATCCATAAGAGTAGACTCCAAATCCATCACAGAACTAAATATAAAAGCTAAAAACTATGAAACGTTAGAAAAATAGAAGAAATCCTTGTGACTCTGGAACACTTCCTACTTAGACTGGACACCAACAGGCATGAATCACACAGAAAATAATGAGACGTTTCTTCAAAACATAAAATCATTTGCTCTTTTGAGGGCCACGGCTAAAAAGAAAATGAAAAGAGAAGCCACAGACTCAGAAGAAATCCTTGGGATATGTTTCCCAACAGAGAACTTACATCTTGAAGGTATTTTAAAAACTCATACAGTAAAGTAGAAAATCCAGCATGAAATATCTGAACAGGGCACTTCGCAAGTGAAGAAATACCATGTTAATAAACACACAAAGGCAGGCACATCACTGGCCGCACACGTCAGGAGTGTGGCTAAAATCCAAGGCTGGTGACAGCAGGGTTGGCAGGGACGTGAAGTAACTGGAACTCTCGCACGCTGGTGGCGAGAACGGAAAAAGAGACCACCACTTGGGAACATTGTTGGGCAATTTCTTTAAAAAGTTAAATCACCTCCACCCAACCATACAACCCATCCATGCCATTTTTATGTGTCTACAGAAGGTGTGTTCAAGGATGTTCACAGGAATTTTATTTATAATTTGTCAAAATCTTGCCCCAAAACTCACAAAAATGTCCATCAACGGGTAAATGAATAAGCTGTGGTATATCCATAAAGTGGAACACTACCCAGCAATGAAAAGGAATGGACTTCGGATCATGACCACATGAAGAATCTCGCAATAGGCTGAGAAAGGAACCAGACAGGGGAGAACATGCTGCATCATTCCAGTGTGAACGGCTGGAGGAGAAACCCACCCTGTAGCTCCAGGTGCAGACTGGCTGGAGCAGGGCAGGGCCGGGAGGAAGAAGCGTGTGCAGGAGGGAGAGGACGTTTGGGGTGTGAGGCATGGTGCCACAGCAGGGAACTCTGCCCTGCATTGGATCCGTGGACATGGAACCCAGACATGGAGGGCCAGCTGTATGTTCCTAACAGAAATAAGGCAGAGCACATTCAAAAAAGGGAGGGGAGAGACAGCACAGCTGTCCGTGCCGCTGTGGAGACTCAGGGATTGCAGTCACTGCCCTTGGGCATCTAGAGGGCCGACAGATGCAAGAGAAGCTTCTGGGCAGTCTCACTGCCCACACCAGGATGAGCTGGTGGAATCCAAAGACTGCCAACTTCATCTGAGAACAGAAAATCATTCCCTAACCCAGAAAAGAGCCAAAGACAAACCCAGCTGTGCTGCAGAGGGGCCCCCTGGTGCTGGAGGTGGTGCTAGGGGGTGGCGGCCCCCATGAGAGCGTGGCAGAGGGACAGAGACCAAGGCCTGATGACACCTCTTCAAACTGAAGAGTCCAGGATTCTGCAGGGATGGAGCCTCTGTCATCTGTTGTTGGCCCAGGAAAGCCCAGAGCCAGGATCTCTTTCTTTCCCAGACCTCGATCCCTACCAAAACCAAGGTTGCTCCCTACCAAAGCCAAGGTCGTGGGCACTGAGGGGCCGTGCTGCCTCTGCCTGGAGCCCGTCCTCCAGGGTCTGGCCCAGGAGCACTTGTGCTGAAGCTGGGGGCCCTGGGGTTCTTCCCCTGTGCAAGGCACAGGCTGCTGCAAGAGGCTGGTCTGCAGTCGGCAGGGACAAGAGTGGCTGGGTGGAGACACCAGTCGTGACCTGTGGGACGCTGTCCCACAGCCTCGGATGGCATCGACCCACGTCCTCACCTCCTGTGGGAATGCTGAGGGGGGCACAGTGACCAGCACAGGGGCTCATGCCCTCGTCCCTGCATCCACTCACTCAGGAACAGGAGCCACTGGGGCACCAGGAACGCTCGTCCTGCGTTGACCCCGCTGCCTGGTGCTAGTTCACGTGCTTTCCCTGACTTGGGGAGCAGGACGCTCGGAGGTGGGGACGCATTTGATAAAGGAAAGCAGAAGCCAGGCCCCCGGGCTCCTGGGATTCTCACACTGGGTCAAGGTTGGACTGACAACCAGCTGCATCTTCAATTACTAACTTCTGACTGCTCGGAGGGCTCGGGCGTCAAACTTCCTACTAAAACGAGACGCCGGCTGGAGACGGGCCCTGCACAGGAAGGAGTGTCCCCCCAGGACTCCAGCAACCCTGGCGGCCAAGCAATTTGCTGCGTCCTCCCTCCATCCGAGCTCTCCTCTGTGGACAGCTCAGGGGTCCTTGGCACCTCCACCCCGGGCCCAGCTGAGCCAGCTGTGGCCCCACGCCCTGCCCTCCAAGCGCGCTGGCTCAGGGGGCAGAGATGCAGCGCCTCTCCCTGTCACCGCGTGGAGGGCTCTCGCCAGCTCTGACCTCACCGGGCCTCGGTGTGAGGGGACAACAGGAGGCCATGCTGCCCTCACTCCAGCCCCAGCCAGTGTGCAGTGGAGAGACCAAGATGCCACCCAGGTGGGCAGGCCCCAGGCGTCCTGGATGGCAGAATGGTCCCCTTGACAAGTGACATCATCAGAAACAAAGGGTCGAGCCCCTGCCCAACAAGCCATGTCAGACCCCATGCAGCACCAAGAACAACTTAGCCCCACGTCCAGGGGCGCTCTGCTCAGGGGCAGCACTGGGCAGTGGCCACTGTACAGGCCCCCGAGGTGTGACTGGAGGAGTCCAGCCGTGGTCACTGCCCCCAGGGTCCTCCTCGGGTCCTCACACGGTTGGTCTCTGTACACATATTACAGGTGCCTGTTTTAACTAGAAAATGCAGAATTAGTCTTGCCCGACTTAGAGCCCATTGGAAAATAAACCATAAACTGTGAAGTGTTTTCTTCTTATATTTTATATCAAATTCATTTAATAAAACCTCAAGTCCAGGCTTTTCTATTTTAAATTTTTTTTTGGTCTTTAGCTATTGTGCCTAACTTTAAAATATGGCCCCCAAAATAACATGACTTCCTTTGCAACAAGCCAGATATTAAGAGAAAACCAATTTTTTTTTTTTAGATTAACAAAAGGTAAAATTTAGGTATTTTCTCAAATGCAAGTAATTTCATAGTTGAACTCATATCTCGGTTGGACCATCTGAATTAGATAGAGTTGATCTGAATTAGATAGAGTTCCTTTTAAAATAAATTCAGTATCATGACTTTCAAGGGCATTCATAACAAAAGGAAGTAGATAAGAAAAATTCCCTATCTGTATTTCTAACCAAGACGGCTCTGAAGACTAAATAAGTTTCACGGATAATTAATATCTGCATGAAGACTAATGTGCCTGAGGGTAAAAACTCTGTTTAAAGTGTCACACAGTCTTCCTGTACGTCCCTACTTGGGCCCAGAGTAGTGGCTGGCCCAGCCAACACACCTGTCCCAGAAACCACACAGGTGAGGGTGGCTCTTATCAGACACTCTGGCGTCTGCCCCAAGTTTCCTTCAACAAAAACCTGCCCGTTTTCTCTCATGGAGAGTCTTGTCTTTTATGTGATTATTATTGACTGTCTCATGATGAAAATGAAAAATAAAGTAGAAAATAAACATCATATAAATGTACGAACAACGATTCTCAAGATGAGAAATTCTCAACTGAGAGTGGCCGTGATCCCATCTGCCTGGCTGTCCCCAAGGGTCCTTTTACGTGCCGTGTTCACATTGGGACACAAGCAACATGGGTGCTCGTCTTAACCCAGACTGGGCCGCTCTCCCCCAGGCTCGTGGCAATCAGGCCGGGGGCCGGGGTCCTGCAGGCTGCCCGGGGTCCCAGGAGCCCTGGGAGGTGGCTCGGCTGGGCTCCACGCTCATGCAGGCTGTCTCCAGAGGCTCAACGAGGTTCACTTGCCTTTGGAAGGAGAGCTCTTGCCTCGTGCAGTGAGCTTCCGGTTGCTTCCCGCCAGGACCCCACGATGCCTGGACGTCCCAGTCCTGGTGAGGACCAGCAGGCCCAGTAGATGGACTGCATTTCCACTCGCAGTTTCCCATCAACATCTCATCAGTACTTTCTTCCACGGAGAGCCCTGCTCCACATAAAACTCGCCTCTTGGTGGCAAAGCAGCAATTTCTCAAATTCAACGATTGCTTCTGAAGGGTACCACCTGCATCTTCATGAAGACGTCTTCCTTATCAACTTGGCCCACTTGGCTGGCATTTACATGGTTGTAGGTGGACACGATATCTTTATTTTTTATCTTTATGGGGTGCCGAGGATCTAACTCAGTGCCTCGCGTGTGCTAGGTGAATGCTCTGCCCCTGCACCACGGCTCTGCCCCTGCGCCACCGCTCTGCCGGAGCCACCACCCAGCCTGGCTCTGTTCCATCTGTGCCAACCTGCAGAGTCAGGACTTGGGCCCTAGGAGCTCTGCCCCACCGTGTTGGAGACTGGAGTACATCCGTGTGTATGTTGGCAGAAACGCCCTGCAAATACATAGGTAAACAATCGCATGTTTGCGTCTAGGTGCTCCACACTCCTTTCCGGCTGTTCCCAGCGTCCACATCCATGCACTCTGCCTACTGCAGACCAAAAACACTCAGAGAAAACCTTGCGTCTGTTCTGAGCATGAGGACTTCTCCTCCTGTCACCTTTCCTAAATGACACAACATAACAACCATTTACACAGCGTGCTCATTGCCTTAGGCAAAAAGTTGACCAAGAGATGACCAAGCACGGGGTGGGTGTGCCTAGGCTACCTACAAACAGCTCGCCTCTCACCTAAGGAACTGAGCGTGTGCAGGTCTGGCCTGGTGGGGGGCCTGCAGCCAGTCCCTCATGGACACCAAGGGAGGATGCCTATTTTCTGATATGTTTCTACCAACTGTATGTATTGGTCCTTTTGATGCTCACATTGCCCAGATTCAGGTGGCAGAGCTCCTCGTCACAGCCCCTAGTCCTTTGACTGCCCATTCGTGTCTGCAGTCAGCAAACCGCCCAGCAGTCCCGTGACTGTCGTCTGTGGCTGCACGAGAGCTCGGCTTATTCCCTCATGAAGATGATTGATCATACACAGGCATTCCAGCTTTTAAACATTTCTATAACACAAATATCGGTGGGGTCCGTGCTGTATCAGGTAGCTGTATTGCAAAGACGGTTACAGCACATCGCCTGTCCTCACAGGGCTGTGGATTAGAGCAGCCGTTTGTCAACACGGCATCAGGAGCCACCTATCACCTGCCTAGAGCAGGGAAGCTTGCAGAACACCAGGATTTTTCAAGAAGCCAATGGGAATGAGTTCAAGGTGAGCCCCACCATGCCACCAGCATCACTGTACCCGGCGGTCAGCAGGCCCAGAGCAGCTGGAGCGCTCAGCACCACACGGGGAGGTGTGCGCCATATGTATGCATCACGGTCCAAAAGCATGCTGTCCAGAAGGGAAACGTGTCGCCAGAGAGCTGTGAGGAGATGCGTTCTCACAGCACGTCAGGACCGGAGACGAGAGTGTGGCCAAGAAGTTCTCAGCGAGGAGGGAAATGTCAGCTGGCTCCAAACAACGACGGAAACTCACCAGTGTCGCGAATAAGGAACGAGAGAGGAGAGAAGGAGGGAGGGAGGGAGGGAGGGAGGGAGGCCGGCTGGACAGGCATCCTAGACAGGGAGACCATCTTCAGCCAAAGCATGGAGAGGGGACCATTTCCTGAGTACAGTGACAGGTTGTGTGGTGTGCTTGGAAGTAGCCGGGAAAGCTGGATGGGGCCAGGTGCTGATGCCAGGACAAGAAGTCCAAGTCACTCGTCACTGGGCTCCAGGGAACCCCCAGGTGCCCAAGCCTAGTGACGTGGTCAGATCCAGAGGAGATGGGAAGACGGCCAAAGGGGAGAGGAAGTGGAGAGGGAAAGATGGTCAACGTCTACCAGGTCCAGACAAAAATCACACCCCCAGGGCGTCCCCTGAGCCTGCTAGGGAGAGGAGGCAAGCAGAAGGTGCTTCCAGAAGCTCTCCAAGGTGACACTGGGGTGACTTAGTGAGTGATAAACCGTGAGAGACAGAGAGGAGGAGGTGCCAGTCATAAACAGGAAGTGGTTGAGACGCCGTCCCATTTGCCAACCAGCCGGGTCGGGGTGCAAGCTGATCAAGAATTAATACTGAGCGTATTTGCAAACAGGCCTGTTGCAAAAAACCCGACTCGGTGAAGTGAACTCCTCAGGATTCCATATTCGAAATATTCTCAGGACAGCCGACATGTGCAGCCTCCGCATTTTAGATTTTTAATGTCCCATTGATAATAAATTATGGATGTCCAGGACGCCTGCAGGCCGTCCCTAAAGACAACTCCCACGCCCTATGCACATACTGAAACCTCACCCGAACCCCGCCATCATGTATAATTAATACGTGCTAATCAAAAAAAAAATTAAAGTTAAAAAAAAATAAGAGTCTCAAATCTGAGGTCTAGGTTTCCTAGCAACCAGAGTTCCCTTGAGCAGAGAAAAACTGACATTTTTTTTTCCTTCAGTAAACACTATGGGTGGCTCTGCCGCAGGGGAAATGGCCACTACAGGCTGTGACTCAGAGACAGTGAGGGGGTCCCGCCAGCAGGGGGCGTCCCACCCTCCTCCTCCCACAGCCATCTCTGGGAACCTCGGGCTCATTCCCAGCCCTGACCATTCATTCCTCCTTCCTCCCTCTCAGGGCACTGGGGAAACTCCAGCAGCTCCTGCAGGTGGCTTCCCAGAGGGCCCAGGAGGAGGGCGGAGCGCTGCCGGCCGGAAGGGTCAGTGGGAAGGCGGAAGCCAGACCCGCCAGGGCGGCTGAGCCTGATGAGGTAGGGTGAAAGCCTGTGGTTGCTTTGGACAGCTGGGACCTGCAGGAAGGGCATCGTCATCCCTGTCAGGACTGCCCTGTGTTTGTGGAAAACGGGGAGATTCTGGAGGATGAGGAGCACTCTGGGGGATCTCAGCCAGCGTGACATCCGGTCACCTCGGCCTTTCACGCCACTCTCCAGCCTGTACCGTCACTGGACAGGGACAGCAAGGGATCCTGCCCACAGAGACGCAGGGATGGCACCCAGGACGAGACCTTGGCCCGAGGCCTCCATCTGCAGGTCCAGCCTGCTTCCTTGCTGACACGGTGCTTGTTGGACTTGTCCTTGGAACAAGGCGCTGGCTGGCTCGATGGCTGGCTGGCATCAAACCTCTAACGGCGCTCACTCTGCCTCTCTGTGAGAGTCCCGATGGCACATTTTATAAGTTCACCCTGTAATATTTTATTAGGATCGAGCTACAGCAGAACTAATAAACCCAGGGTCGACTCCCACCGCAGGGCCAGATGCCACTAGTATCAAGGGCACTTGCAAAGCCAGGGGCCTGGGATCCCCTCTGCTTCCCAGAGGACAGACCACTGAGGGGGCCACATAGGAGAGCAGGGAGGGCACTCGGCAGGAAGCTCGTGAAAGCTCCTCCCCCAGCCCACCTGAGCTGACCCCACACAGGCAGGTCCTGCCCTCGTACTCTAAGAGGGGACCAGTCGCTCTTCCTGCTGTCCAGACTGTGGAGCGTGGCCCTCGGATGCTACCCTATATGATGAGCACTGAGATAAGAAAGATTTGACCACCCAGGGTTCAAGTGCAGTATTACCCTAGCCTCCAAAGTGCATGTGCATCACCCAACACCGTGGACAAGAGCCAGCAGGCATCATCATGAAGACATCAGTGAGGAACCAGCATCCCGTCCACAGAGACAATGCCGGGGGCCAAGTGGCTGCACCATTTCTGCTGGGTTCCAGAATTTCCAAAATTATATTCATAATATTGGACGGTTTTGCTTCACTCTCAGTTTTATCAGAAAATGGTTTTGTTTCTCTGGGAGCTAAACATGTGGTCTCTGGTTTCCAAGAGGATTTGTATATTAGGTTTATAAAGCTTTATTTAAGAATGAGGGCTGAACTTTACCAACCCATCACTAGGTACTGAGATTGTTCTCATTCTTCGTCTTGTACTTACACTAATGAGACGAGCTATATTAATGAGTCACCGCGCCCACCTCCTGCCAGGGCATGGGATGCAGGACTCTGAACACACAGAGCAAATACGTCCACAAGCAAATTCTTTTGGACTTTTGTGCTTATGTCAGCATGTTTTAAACTGCTCAGAGAGATGTTATTAAATGTGCAATGATTTTTAAAAAGGGTTTATTCTCCACTTTGAGGAATAAATGGTGGGTTAAGGAAACCTCAGCAGGTCTCTGCTGCATGCACCCCCAGACGCTGCCTGTGTGTGCGCGGGGAATCTTAAGAAGCTGGAGAGCGCTGCAGTGCCCAACCTAGGCGACTATGGAATTTTCCCCACAGCACTGCTCTGCAGAATGCCAGTCTCCAAAATGCTGCTTGGTTAAAAAGGGAGACTTGTTTATTTGTAAAATACATTCATTAATATTTGGATGGAAAAATTATGTTTGCCTAATAGCGCAAATTTAACACACTAATTTGCCCGTGTTTCAGGTTTTTTTAAATACAGGATTCCTCTAGACCTTAAACATCTGGAGGCTTCCTGCCAGTCTGCTGGCTGTCTCGTGGGAGAAAGCTCCACTGGAGGTATAGGATAAATTCGTCCTCGGTCCTTACCTGTCCTGTCCTGTCAAGAACCTACTTCTGTAAACTCCAAGTGTGTTTAGTTAAAAAAATATTTTTTTTCTTAATTTAAAGATTCAAGCTTGACCAGCACCCACTGCATGTTCCCTGTCTGCATCCTTTACGGTGACCACCATGTGCTCGTCCTCACTCCCACCGTTTTGCTTCATTCACTGAACAAAGAACTCAGTGGCTCTCACCCAACAGAAACCAGGCCCAAGAAATGGCCAAGAAACAGCCACTGCTTTGGCCAAGGTCATGGTCCAGTGTGAGAGAAGACACGTAAACAGATAATCAGGCCCCAGTTAAGTCCTGAGAACAGGCTGCGTAGGTTAATGGCCCAGAGGACTTGGTGTCTCCACCAAAGCTCAAGGCGTGAGAGGTGAACAGAGTCACACAGACTGTGCAAGAGAAGAGGAAGAGTGGGGCACAGAGGACATGGGGCAGAGGACGGCCGGGCATGAGTTTTGTTGAGTGTGAGCCACAAACTTCAGTCTGTATGAGTTTCTTGTTGCTGCTAAAAAAAAAAAAAAAAAAAAAATCATAAACTCAGTGACTTCTGCATGGAGTTTGGACATGCGTCACGTGAACTGACCTAGCTTGGTTTCATGTACCTAATTTGTTTTCCTGTATTTGTTCCTTTCTGCTTGTTTCTTTAGACTTGTGTTACATTAGATCGCAGCCAGCACTGTTTCTGAGTTAAGAAGTTGGTGTCTTTTGCTTTGTGGTCTCGTGTAGTATCAAGTTTTGTGAGTGCTGAATGAACTCCTAACCCTCTTTCCAGGGGAGGGGCCTAGTCCTTCCCCTGATAAAGTAAATACATTGTGTTGTTTTACAGCCTTCCAAAGAGGGAAATTCCAATTTCTTCTTAAGTTATTTTTCAATAGCAATGTCCTTCTCGGTAATGCCTTCTTAATGCCCGCAGCCCCACTCGGAGGCTAACGGAGGGAGAGGGAGCCTAGTGATCTGAAGGCCAGGGGAGCCCGGCCTCTGTAATCAGATCTTCCAGTGCGGCCAGCCTTTTCCTCAGGGTGATGAATGGCCGTGAGAAGACACAGACCTTCATGTAAAAGGCTTGGCTTCCTCTGCTTTTTACATAATCAATTTGACATTTGAATTTTGGCAAAGGATCGCAGGTAGCTTGCTTTATTTATTACCTGAGATTAGATAAAAACATCGCTGTTATCAAACTGTACCAGGCTTTTTCCTAAAATAACATGCGATTTCTAAAGCAAGGATCACTTCGTCCTGACATCAAAGTCTCCTGAACAGGATTTCCAAGTGCACTAAACACACAAGTCAGCTCCTCCCACCCCCGTCGTCCCCTGCCTGCCACCAATCCTGAAATGAACCCACGGGCCACGCTTCCGGCACGCAGCCCACCCGAAAATAGACAGGACCACAGAGGAAGTCATCATCGGAACCTGGCCACAGAGAGAAGGGCTCTCAGGCACCAAGTGCCACTTCAGCCTCCGCAGGGACAACACCAGCAGGCAGAAGTGCCCTGTGGCCTCTGGCCTGCTGTTTCCAGCAGGCAGAGGGGTGTCCTGGGACAGTGTAAGAGGGCTGGAGAAGGACATCCGGGCCTCCAGCCTCCCTCAGGCCCTCAGTGAACTGTGTGCCCTCCAAGGCGTCCCACAGAGGGATCTGTCCAGAGCCATTTGAAGGACAAGCAGCAGAGGCTTCAAAGGACAGGTCCTAGCCACTGTCCATCACCCCATAAAGGGTCAAGTTCAAGGAGCGGACTTGGAAACTAAGCCAACAGTCAGACCACACCCCAGCTAGCTAAAGCCCCGCACCCTCCAACTAGAAGGCACACACCCTGCACCCTGGTTCTGGCCAGTGGAGCTACGCCGGCCAGCCAGGAAGGCCATAGAGGCCCCCGCTGGCCTCTGCCGTCTCCACCACCGCGGGCTCCCTCCCCCAGTGCCCTCCCTGCCTGGCTCCTTGTCTTTCTGGTGATTGCGGCAGTGACTCCTGTTGGAGTGGAATGCATGGTGACTTGGTGATTAGGAGTCCGGCCCTGAGGCAGGATAGCCCCAGGTGAGCTCTGGGGTTGCCACCTTGCCCTCTGGTGCAGCCTGGGCACCACCTTGCCCTCTCAGAGCCTCGTTCCTCTCCGAGAATGTTCCCCCCTCATCTTCTAAAACATGAGAATCCCCGGGGGGGGGGGGGGGGGGGAGCGCTTGGCCACGGGGCCTCTCGGGAGACGTGCTTTCTAAGTCCCCGACGTGTCCAGGAGCAGCCCACACCATCCCCTTTAATCCTTATGAAAATGCTCTGTTCTGTGTGGACAACTGAACCCAGGCTAGAGAAATGAGCCTCTGCCACATCCTTCGTCCAAGGTCAGGGGGCCAGCGGGGCAGAGCCCGGCCTGAGCGAGGTCCAACCTCCACACTGAGCAGGGTTCTGCCCACTCACCTCACTGAGGCCGGGTCTCCAAGCGAAGGAGTGCAGCTGGGGCCAGGGAACCCGCCCAGCAGCGGGGCACGGTGCCCACGGCTCTCTGTGAGGTGCTGCTCTGGCCTGAGACAGGAGAGAGGCAGGCGGGACGAGCGCCCAGGGAGGCAGCAGAGGCAGGAGTGGGAGCCAACCCTGCAGACGCTGAATCTCCCTGCAGCCCAGGGGACAGCTGCCCACAGGTCGCCGAGCACACAGAAGGCGCAGCCCGGAGCACACTGGGTGCCCTGGCCGCTGGACAGGCCTGGCTGTAAAATGAGCAAACTGGCTTTGGGATGTACACACAACCCACGTCAGAACCAGTCCCAAAGTCCAGGGGGAGACCTGCTCCCAGACACCCAAGGACACATGGGGGGAGAGGGAGAGTCTATGGCAAGAGAACAGAGGTGACCTGAGAGGCCAGAAGGGTTTGAGCGGAGGGGAGGGAAGACAGCCGGAGAGACACGGTCAGTGCTGCTGCGGACACACGGAGCTGCTCCCGGCAGCGGGGGGACAGCAGAGAGGCCAGGAGCAAGGGGTGGGGTGGAAAACCAAGACTCCAACATAAAGATCATCGATTTTTCAGAAGAACTGAGCCAAACAAAAATGACAAACTAATGAAGAAAAGGAAGAGATCTTCAGAAAAGTCACGGTCAACAAAAAGACACCCTCAAGGAAAAAGTCCCAGCAAAATGTCTATGGAGACGTTGAACCCTTCAAAGAGAACACAAAGGCCTATGTGCCAAGGGTAACAAATCAGTCCGACCCCGACCTGTCCTCTACCGTAGAAAGTTCCAGAACACACTGGAAGGCCATCCACCCAGGTGAGGGAGGTTAGGAGTCCCAAGGAGGGCCCCCGAGTTTGCCTGGGTTTTGATGTGCAATCCGACAGCATCTCGGCTGTCCCCACCTCTAGACACACACTCCACAAAGAACTTGAGGAAGAGTCACCTCCCGTCCATGCCAAACGAGGAGTCATGTTACACGTGGGCTTGTGGACTTTCCTGATGACCTGGTCCCTGCACCCAGGGGGCAAGGGTCGCTGTGGATCTGAGGACCCAAGCAACCTCGCCCAGGCCCCCACTTCCGCCCACTCCCAGGTCCAGGAGCTGGGCTCCTCAGACGATGCGCCCTACAGGCCACACCCAGGTTTCCCACCACCGCGGAGGATCCCAGGTGTCTCTGTTCCATGCCAATTGCAAGAGCCAAGTCTTCACGCTGCTGGGTGAGAATTAATACAAAGAGCTTCACTTTCCCTTCTCAGCAGCACAAACTGAAGGGCTCTTTAAAAGCTGCCAAGCAACCTGAAGTCTGATTTTGTTTCTTTGTTTCTTAATGACTTTTTTCTATAAAGCAGAATTCGTGCATAGCACAATCCAGAAAATCCAGAAGCCAGCCCAGGGAGAAAGGGAGAAAGCCCTTGCAATCAGAGAGCGGCAAGAACAGGGAGCTCCCCGTGGGTCCTGCAAGGCTCCCACCCTCGACCCGACCCCCGAGCCCCAGGTGGCTGTCTTCCTGCTGCTGGTGTTGTGCAAGCTTGGCTGCCAGGGTCCCCATAGCAGAACTCCTTCAGCACTGTGATTCTGAATGCATTCCACCTATGAACAACCGGCTGGTGATCAGCTCAATAATCCTTGATCAGGGACAGTCACTATGGGAATCATGCATTAAACACTAACACTACGAGGTGTTGTGATTGAAAAGGTAGCTCGGGAAGGGAAATTTCCCAAGATCAACTCCCCGAACCACCATGAATTTAGCCACACAGTGTTGGGCAAACTAATCACACAATCTGTGCCCGTTTCTTCAAACGCAGTGAGGGATTAAATGACCAAGTGTGTGGAATTGCTGACATGTGCAGGCACTGGAGAACGTCCCCCCAACGTGGTGGACGGCATGTCCTTAGTCTGCTTCTGCATTTACCCCAGCGTAGAGTGAGCATCCTTCTACAAGCATCATTTTAACTAGTATAATTCATCTTAAGATAAAATTCTTAGAAACGGGGCTGAGATTGTGGCTCAGAGGTAGAGCGCTTGCCCCACACATATGAGGCTCTGGATTCGATCCTCAGCACCACATAAAAATAACTAAATAAAATAAAGGTATTGTGTCCATCTACAACTAAAAAAAAAAATCTTAGAAATGAAATTGCTGTGTGCGGTGGTAATTCACCGTTTTTAAACTGCTACATGTACCACCTAAGTTCACAACAAGTTCTACCATTTCGTAATCTCACCAATTAAAACCGACCAAGTCTATTTGCACACACCCCGCCAACACTGGATTATCTACTTTTTTCCTCCAACTCTGCCAAGGTGGTGGATGAAAACCGGTATTCTGTTGCTTTATTTTGAAATCTACTACTAACAGAGCTGGTCATTCTTTTCTGAAGCTTATTGATCACTTTGATTTTTTTCTCCGTTTGTACAAAACCTGTTCAGCCTTCATTGTCCAGTTTATGTTAGGAGTATTTTTTTCACCAACTGTCAAAAAACATTATTGATTAGGAGGAGTAAACATGTATAATTATATATTGAAAATACTTTTATTTCAGTTCGTCATTAAGCTTTTGGGTTCATTGACAATGTTTTGATTTTTAGTGCTTTAAATATTATGACATCAAACCTACCAAAATTTTCCTTTTGTTAAAGAATCCAAGTCTTTTTTTTTAAATGTATTTCAACTACATTTCAATATCTCATAGTTCTTGGTGATTTTACATCTCATTTTCAACTTTTTAATTTAAATCCAATCTATTTTTTCTACATGAGAAAAGAAACTGAGAATGTTCTTCCTGAACATGAGCAAGTCTTCGCGGTCATAGGTACCGACTCCCTCTGACTTGAGCACCTCGCTGCTGGCCCTCGTCCACTCCTGTGTTCCACTGCTTTCCCGGTGGCAGGAGCCCCGGCCTCCCCTGCCAAGGTCCTGCAGGGACTTCACATCTGAGACACAGACGGTCACTCGCCATCCTGTTCTTACGGTAACGACTTAATTGGCTCTTCTTGGCCATGGATTCTCCAAATGAACTTCAGAACGATTTTGTCACATTCCCAGAAATACTCAGTGGGAATCCTGCTGTCATGGTGGGGTGTGAGCAGCAGCCGTCTGCTCTGCTCCAGACTCTTCTTCCAAAGCGAAATTGCACGTGTGTTGGACCTTTGCTGCTGCCCTCCACGCTGACCACCTTTCGAGCACCTGTCCTCTGTGGTCCCCCCTGCCGTGGGAGAGACTCGCTATGGCACTGATTCTGTCCCTGGCTGTTTCTAACCCACACGTTTTCGCCGCGCGGTTTGCTTCCCGCCCAGTCCCTGTCTTCCTGGCGCACTGCCTCTGCAGAGAAGCTCCCCTCGCCTGTATTCTGCTCTCTTCTCTTGGAAGCCCCAGGTTCCTTAGGTTTCCTTAGGACCACAGCAGATGCCGACAACAACTTGTTTTTGTTTTTGAAGAAGAATCTTTTTTTAAACATGCCCTTTCTTTACTTCTTGTGGAGTGTGTCTGTCTCCCTTCCTGCTGCAGATTTGTCTTGTGTTCCAAATGGAGGGTCTGGCTCTCCCTGGAGGAATCACCTCCAACAAGAACCGACTTATCCCTGGGTGAGCCCTGGGCCACCTGGGCACAGGGAGGCTGGAGTCGGCATCCCTGGAACAACATCAAGGGAACTCAGACCTCACATTCCTGGAAGAAATGAAGACCAGCCCCTGACCCAAGGCACAACCCTCTGGCCTTAGTTCCCGCTTTGTGTCACCAGTGAAAAGCTCTTGGACAGCCTTTTCAATAAGCGGTGCTGCGAAAACTCGTTACAAAACCAGATCCCCATCTCTCCCCCCTGCACAAAACCCAAACTGACGTGGACTGGAGATTTAGGAATTAGACCAGAAAGCCCGAAACCGCCCGGAGAAAAGCCAGGGTCACCTAGGGTCATCTAGGGACTGGGGCCGACTTCCTCAACCAGACACCGAAAGCTGGAGAAATAAAACTAAGACTCAGTAAATGGGAGGGCATCACACCAAAGAGCTTCTGCATGGCAAAAGGAAGTGCTTAAGAGTGTGACAAGAGAGACTACGTACGGGATGGGAGAAAATGGCCAGCCACAGGGGTTAATACCCAGAATATACAAAGAACTCAAAAAACTCAACACCAAAAAAAACACAAATAACCAATCAATATATAGGCAAAAGAACTAGTCAGAAACTTCTCAAATATGTGAAAAAATGTTCAACACCTCTAGCCATCAGCGAAACGCAAATCAAAAACACACTAAGATTTCATCTCACTCCAGTCGGACTGACAATGATCACAATAGTCAACACAGGTCAGGTGGTGGGGAAAGGCACACTCGTCCCCGGGTGGTGGACAGCACGTTAGCACAACCACACTGGAAAGCAGGATGGAGGTGCCTCGACAACAGGGACGGAACCACCATCTGACCCAGCTGCCCCACTCCTGGGTATCATCCCAAGAGATCTAGAATTGGCAACTCCGGGGACCCAGCCCCATCCATGTTTACAGTAGCACAATTCACAATAGCTGAATTAGGAAACCAACCCAGGTGCCCCTCAATAAATAACAGATGAGTGGATTGAGAAATTGTGGTATGTATGTATATACACACACACGCAACGGAGTTCCACTCAGCCACAGAAAAGGAATGAAATCATGGCGTCTGCAAGGAAATGAGTGGAAATGCAGAATATCCTGCTCAGTGAAATCAGCCAAACTCAGAAACTCCCAAGATTGAGTGTTTTCTCTCATCTACAGAAACTAGAGTAAAATACAGGAAAGGGAAGGATAAGATTAATAAAGAACCAATCAATAGGAAAGCAAAGGGAGATCTAACAGAGTAGACGAGGGAGAGGGAGGATGGAGAAAGGGGGTATCATCCACAGAAACCAATTTCCACGAGCATACGATTGTCTAGGATGAACCCAACGACTGTGTGTAACGATAAAGCTCTAGTAAAAATCATAATGACCAGAACAGCTCTGGAGACGGTTCCTGCATCATCTCCATCTAACACCAACATACAGGATAAAACATCAAAATACACAGGACACACTCTAAGGAACCACCCAACTCGCACTCGAGCCTGAGCGTGGCGTCATGGCCAGCTGGCCCCTCTCCAGCTCCCTCCCCACTGCTCGGCCACGCTGGCCTCAGCCGGCAGCAGGCGACTCCTGTCCAGCCTCCCTCGCCTGTCCTCTGCTGCACCCTGAGGTCCAACTCCTGTTCCCCTCCTGCCTCACCAGGCTCTGGGTTTTTAAAGCATCTGCAGGTAGCTCAAACAATCCAGTTTGTTTTCTCATCTTCAAGTCTCCCCCTGTCAAAAACAGAGACCTGGCCAGAGGCCCCTCCGCACTTCCAAAACCTCGAAATCCAGCAGCTGCTGGGGGAAGCTCAAGGACGACAGGTGCGACACTGGGCGATTGTCATCTCTGTCTTCTTTTCCTTCATTTCTTCATATTTTATAATAAACACACATATACATATTACCGTTATGGTAAAAAAAAAAAAAGTCGTTTTTCTTAAGTCCATGTGATTGTAGATAGACTATCGGTTTCAAAGATTTTAGACACAAATCTTTCTTATAAAATCTTTGTGCAACTCCAGTATTTCATTATTATCCACTTGTTTTTAAGTTCTGTTTATAAAACTTGCTTCTTGCAAAATCAATCAATAAAACAATGAGGGTTTTTAAACAGAAATTTCAATCTTAAAGGGAGAAGTATAGATAAAATTTCCCATTCTTTTATTTCAGTTTGGTTGGGGGGTACTGGGGGAACCTAGTGCTACATCCCCATCCCCTTTTCTTTTCTTTTTTTTTTTTTTTTTTGGAGACAAGGTCTCATTATATTGCTGAGGCTGGCCTTGAATTTGTGATCCTCCTGCCCCAGCCTCCCAAGTCAGTGGGATTACAGGTGTGGGACACTGGACCTAGCCTCATTTTAATTTTTATTGAAAAAAAAAAAAAGTGACTCACCTTGATAGTTAAAAATGGTAACAGAATTTAAAAGTCACATATTCTTATAACATTCTTAAATTAATCAGAGATTATAGGAGGAAAGTTATCTTTAAGCTTACATAATTACAAATTAACGGAACTATGTGAATTTTTACACTGGTGGTTTCTAATAAATGTGGTTCATAATCCATCTGTGTGTTATTTTTAACCATAATTCTAAATAGATCAGAATATACTTTTAAAACAAAATATGAATAAAATAGCGCTGAAGCCTGCCTGAGAGGGGACCACAGTGCCACAGAAGCACAGCGCCACGGGAGCGCAGCGCCACGGGAGCGCAGCGCCATGGGACCGCCACACCACGGGACCACCATACCATGGAGACTGTGAAAACCAGAGACCCGTCTTCTACCAGCAACTGGGCACAAATTCACACACGGAGTAAAAAGAGTGTTAAAACCACACCTGTGTTAACGGGGGCTCCACCTGGGTGGCGGAATGCTGGGTGACCCTTCTTCCTTCTTTTTACTTATCTGAACTTTATGGGTGCGAATTGATTTGAAATGGGAAAAAAAAAAAAAACAATTCTTTAAAAAGCCAAATGAAGTGTATAATACGAATGAAAATCGCAATTATAACTCTGAGCTAAATAAGCCAGACACAATAGGCCATTTGGCTCCTTTTACATAAAATGCAAAACCAGAAGGAAGGGAAAGCACACAGTGGGGAGGGATGGGAAGGTGTCTTGTCCAGGCTCTGGCCCTGTTCTCCCCTCCCTCCTTCCCTCCCTCCCTCCCTCTGGGGCTTCACGACCTTGGTCAATGTTAGAACATTCCCACCACCTTAAAAACAACAGGTAACCATCGGTCATCCGCAGCAGAAATGGGCTGAAAGGGAAATTCTGAAGCCCAAGCCCCCCCATGCTGACCCCAGAGCCCTCTTCTGAAGGGCGATTTGCTGCATTCTTCAGCAAACCTGCTACCTGCAGGAGAAACGAAGACCCAAAGGCTCTTCCAGGCCAATAAGACAGCACAAATTACCCCAAAAGGGGCTTTTGTGACCTTGACAGAGAGCAGACTGCAGGGCTGGGGAGACAGGATGATCAGAAGCAAAGCCCCACCCCAACCCTTACAGTCTGTAACAACAGTCTCAATTGAAAGCAGTCAGCCCCGAGCTGCTTGGATCCTGCTCTTCCTAACAGTGAAATCTCCCTCCAGGTGTGAGACCAGGCCCGGGGGACTTGGACTCTGATGCAACCCTGTTGTCTGTCCAAAGTCACGAGGGGGACCTGGGTGGGACTCTCTGGGACCTTCCCCAGGATCCCATTAAGATGGAGGGGGGGACACGCCCTCCCCTGCTCTCCCAGAGGACCCACTGGCCCTCTCCCCAGAGCGTCCTCTCTACCCTTTCCCTAACTCTTCTAACAACCCGGTGCCTGCTGCTCAGTGAGACTGAGATCCTTCTGTGAGGTTCCAAGAATATCCACGCTGCTTCGCTCCAGGAACAGCCTGGCTCTACAGCAGGAAAGGCCCTACCCTGGCAATTCCTCCCCCGCCCTAAGAACCTGACCTCTGCGGGTTTGTCCATCTTGCCCCTGTGGCTTTTCGAAGCCTGAGTTCTCTGCTCCAGCAGTGTCTCAAGGCCCACCCAGGTTCTGATCCCGAGTCAGCGGCTGGTCCCCCACTTTGTGAAAACTCTCTCTGTGCATTAATTATGCTCCAGGTACATTTCTTCAGTAAGATGTTCTAAACCAGAAAATTAAAACCAAAGTCAAAGGAGGGTGTCCTTGTAGAGCCCCCCTGAGCCCCTCACCTCCGAGGACACCTGCCCTCCCCGGCCACCTTTCTGGTTCCTTCCAGCCCGGCACCAGCTCCCCTTTGGCCCACTGAGAACACCGCAGGCACGTGAGGTTCCCAGCACCTGCCCTCTCCCCACGCCCGGCAGCCAGCCCTCCCTCGCCCTGAGTGCTGGGTGCACCCCGCACTGCTCCTGCCGCCGTCCCCACGACAGCGAGATTCCCCTGTGTGCACCCTGTCCCCGGGGAGTCCTGCCGAATGTGAGGAATGAATCACCCACCGTGTTAAGAGGTTTCAGCTGTCGGAGTAACCTTTCCAAAATGAAAATTTAATCATGATATCTCCGATGAGATCTCCCCAAAGGCTCCTGGCCCCGGCTCCAGCCGTCCCTGGCCCCTCGCCCCTCCAGACCTCGGTCCTTGCACCGGTGCTCGCTGCGGGTGCCCACTCCCGACATGCCCGGTCCAGGATGCTCCCCAGATCCACACGATGACCGCACGCCCCTGCCTTGCTGTAAGCACCTCCTGCTGCCTGAGGCACCCCTCCAGTGGCCCTGCCAATCCCAACTGCACCCAACTCCACATCACCCGCACCCTGCGGAGCCCCACGTCCCCTACCACCTCAGCACCCAGGAGGGACTGCGCAAGAGCCTCTCCTGTGTGTCCTGACCCGAGCAAGCTGACCGACCCCTGCACCTCAGGGCGCCCCAGGGTAGCACGCAGACAGCGAAGGTGAGCCCGGGAGTCCGCAGCAGGGCTGGACTGGGCAGCAGAAGAAGCGACAGTCTGACGTTAGCGCCTGTCCGAAAGCTCTGCAGAGGGAGGCCCTCTGTGCTTTCCGTGGCCTACACTGCCGGGCACCCAGGGTCAGGCCTGGGCTTGAAGTGACCTTCTGCCACCCAGTAGCTGCGCCACTTTCTACATCTCGAAAATAAAGACCCGATGGTGTGGTTGAGGGGAGGCCAGGAGGGGACGATGGAAAGCATCCCGGTCGTTTTCTGGCCCCCGTCAAAGGCTCATGGGCTGCTCTACCTGTGATCTCACACCTGACCCAACAGACGCCTGGACCAACAGCACACTGAGCACGCGGCTATGAAGACCCTTCCAGAGAGGGTGGCCTGGAGCCAGCCCCACGCAGAACCTTCAGCCCAACTGCCCATGGGTGGCCCTGAGCGTGGACAGCATCTGCAGGGGACCTTCCAACTGGGAAGCCAGGAAAATAAAACGTCATGACAGGACCCCGAGAAAGCCTTGCCCTGGGGACCGCCTTGCTGCCGGCCCTGCCTCCCGTCACCAGGCCTGTGATCAAGCGTTAACGGATTTCTGCCCGGAGTGAAAACCGCTGGCAGGAAGTGGGGGGTCCTTCCAGAAGAAGCCGCTCAGCCGCGAGGACAGGTTCCATCCCGCCTGGTTATCACAACTGTTAATTCATGTCACATCCTGATTAAAAATAGCCAGAAGCTGCCAACACGCTGTCCTTGACCTCCGTGCCCAGCCAGCTCCTGGGACGGTGGATCTTGCCTCACAGAGAGGCCCTGTGGCAGCCCTTGGAGATCAAGGAATTTTCCAGATCATTTGCTGGGTATCTCAGCCTCCTTCCCTAAACGGCAAAGCCTGCGGCAAAAGCTTATGGGCCAGAAGAGGCAGATTCATAGAGGCAGAAAGATTAGCGCTCGCCTGGGGCTGGGAGGACGCGGGAAGGGCTGCAGATGGGCCCAAGGGGTGTTTTGGGGGTGATGGAAATGTTCTAAACTTGGGTTTTGGTGATGGTGGCACAAATGCTGTGAATTTTATGACATGAAATTACTTTAATAGGCTGCACTACAATAAAGTTGTTTGGGGAAAGAAAAAAAAAAAAAAAGCTTATGTGCTAAGACATTTGGGAAACAGAATCCTAAGGAAAGGGAAGGTGGGGGACAGGGACAGCCGCTCAGAGAGGACGCACTGCCATGCTAGCCACAGCTCTGTAGCCGCTGAGCCTGCCTGCTCACCTGCCTCCTGCCTGGGCTTGGTCCTTCCAGGCCGGGTGGCCGGACAGGAGGAGAAGAGCTAGCACACCCCAGCTCTTCCTGCACTGCTGGGTCACAGGGAAGCCAGCCTTCCTGCACCTGAGGGTCCAGTGAGGTCAGAGGCCAGGGCACACCTGATCTCAAATCTGCCTCCAGGAAGGCCCAGCTGACAAACTCGGTGACCCCAATAGTCACTGGGGCACCCACTTCCTATGCACCTCCCAAATCAGAACTAGCCGTGGGTCACTCCCCAGCCTCTGAGGTTCTCCTGTGTCCATGATCCCCAAGGAGACAGTCCCCCAGGTACTCAGCGTGAGGGTTCAGGGCCTCTGAGGGGAAGGCCAAATCTTTCAGAGGGGCTCCAGGGGCAGATATTGATTTGCTTCAGCTGCTGCTGCTGCTGCTGCGAAATCCATGACAAACTGGTTCACTGAACGCTAGAAAATCA
This sequence comes from Ictidomys tridecemlineatus, assembly GCF_052094955.1. NCBI lineage: Eukaryota > Metazoa > Chordata > Mammalia > Rodentia > Sciuridae > Ictidomys > Ictidomys tridecemlineatus. The sequence goes on from NC_135486.1 coordinate 122,079,905, forward strand.
CTCGTAGGTTCTGGAACTCAGGTGATGAAATGGGCCTCGCTGAGCTACAGCCAAGGTACTGACCAGGCCGGGTCCCCTAGAGGTGCCAAAGAGTCCTCCTCGCCTCTCCAGCTTCCAGAAGCTGCCTGCGCCCCTCAGCTCCTGGCCCCTTCTGTCTTCAAAGCCACATGACGCTGGAGTCTTTCTCAGCCTGCGTCCCCTGGGTCCTGGTTCTCCCCACCCTCCCCGTCTTGCTTCTGAGGACGCCTGTGATTGTACTGAGCCCACTGGACAGTCCAGGATAACCTCCTCGTCCTGAGGCCAGTGACTTCGGCCTCAATTACACCTGCAACCTGATGCCCCTTGCCACATAACGTATCGTGCGCACAGTGCCCAGGGACTGGGACGTGGGCATCTTCAGGGTGGCTGCCATCTTGCCCATTTTCCCAACCCAGCACAAGCCCCAAGTGGGCAGGACCCTGGCTCGGGAGGTGGAAAGAGTCAGTGAGCAGGGTGGCAGGAGTCACGGGCGGTACTCTGCACCCAGCCCGGGTCTGCCCACTCTGGGCTCGGAGGGAATGTGCCTCTGCTCAGTAAGAATTCACCCAGTGAGCTCCGGACCTTCCGTCTCTTGATCAACTTCAGACACTCTACCGTCTGACCGCGAGCAGAACATGACAAATCCCTCCCAGGTGACAGCCCGTGGCTACCGGCAGTTAAACCTAAGGCCTTTCATTTAAGAGTCCCCTGAACGTCTGAGTCCAGTGGAATTCAGAGGGGCAAGGTGTGGTACACCCTGGCCCAACTCTCCCGTAAAAGGAGACTACACGTAAGAGAGGGTCCTGTGTGGGGCGGAGAAATCTCCATGGGGAACTGTCCATCAAAATCCTGGCCCCGGCGAGCCACCTTCTAAACCAGACCACACAGATGACATCCAAGAACGCAGGGAGACACTGGACCAACCCCATAAAGAGAGAACTCATTCAGCCTCACTAGTGATCGCGGTAAAGCAAAAAAACCCAGCGCTTTTTCCAACTAGCAGTTGGCCACCATTCCTGACGCCGTCCACCAGCACTGGTGAGAGAGCGTGAAACGGGGATTTTCACACGCGTTTCATGCCATGGGTTGGTGGAGGGGAAATGGAGATGACCCCTCAGGGAAGCAGGCTGGCAATCTGTGATGAGAGCCCTAAAAGATGCTTTCTCTTGTACAAGTTCTAGGTTTTAAAAAATAACCACAGACACAGGCAGAATGTCCTCCTTGGGCAGCTCACCGCAGCATTGCCTACGATCAGGGACACTGAGAAGGAAATGGGACAGGCGGCAAGAGAAGGGGACAAAAATGAAACCCGACGGACGGCGGGTGCTTTCTGCTGAGCTCTGATCCCTCAGACCCCCCCCCATTAACCTGTGGGTGCAGAATGGGACCCGAATCAGCTCCCTGCCCCCCGCTCAGCACTGAAGTGAGTCCAACCAAGACAAGGAGTTTATTTTCTGAATGTAAAATGAATTATGTAACCCGGAGCAGGACATCCAAGGGGAAGTGAGTGCAGGAAGGAGCAGGAGCATGTCGGAGGCGGAACCGGCCAGAAAATCTCATACGGCTTCTACCCTCCGGCTCCTCCCAAAGGCTTCAAAGACTTGCCTCCCCATCAAACTAAACCCACCCAAAGGAGAATAATTAGAAATGAGAGGGGAGCAAGGGAGCAGGGGGCCGAGAAGCAGCTGCTGCCAGATTCCGGGAAGTGGTTTAATTGTGACAACTGGAACTGGATTTCACACTGGGACTCCTGACAGCTCTGGCAGGACAGGGACACTCGGGCAGCTGAGTTCTTACCGTCTGCCTCACAGTGAAAAGCAGCCGCAGTTCCACTGGACAGACCAACTTCCACTAGGTATGGGAAGAGGATGGGGATTTCATGCTTCCTTGGTTGTGGGTATTTTTTTGGTACGTGTGCGTGTGCCGTGTGTGTGTGTGCACACCTGCTGGGAAGGAACCCAGGCTCTCACGGAGAGGCAAGTTCTCCAGCCCCAATCCATCTTTTTCTCTCCTATTGGTCTTCCTCCTACTCACAGATGCTCCAAAGGTGAATTCCCTAGAGCATGTTAGTTTGTGTCCAGCGTGAATTCTGCCACTTCCACCCTGCGCTTCCTCCCTCCTCCTGTCCCTCCCCCCAGCCTCCTTCACCCACCCCACTGACCTCCCTCTGTCCTGTGACACCTGACCCCACCCCTTCTCCTTTCCCTGCTCTGGCTTCCAGCTGTGAGGGGAAACCTTTGGCCTTGACCTTCTAGGACTCTTCATCCCTCTTAGCACGACGTCCCTGGTTCCATCCATTCACCAGCATATGCCACGGCCTCATTCCTCTTCACGGCTGAGCAGAAGGCCCACGCGTGCGTATGCACCAGGTTTTCCTGATCCATTTGTCTGTCCCCAGGACACACGGGCGAATGGGGATGTCGCTCAGTGGGTGAGCACTCGCCTAGCACACAAGAGGCCTTGGGTTCCAGCCCCAGGACCACAAAACAATAAAAAATTTTAAAAAAGAAAGACCCAGTCCTTTGTATTTTTTATCCTGAGACAAGGTCTCACTAAGTGGCTGCAAGTCTCACTAAGTTCCCAGACTGGCTTCGAGCTTGCAATCCCCTGCCTCAGCCTCCCCAGCAGCTGGGATTGCAGCTGTGGCCACGGCTGGCACCTGGCTCACTCAGGGCTCGTGAGTGAGCCTGAGCAGGGCCATGGGCCACGCTGCCCATTGCCCTCGTGGACGTGGGGACTCACGCCTTCCCAGTCTTCCCATCCTTCCCTGGACAGCAGGTCCTCAGAGGCAGCGGCTGAGGGCTCACTTCCCATTCCTGTGCCTTCTCGTTCGTACCCTCACCCCTTCCTGCAGCAGAGCTGAGGGGAGCCGGGCACACGGTGGACACCCCATCAGAGCTGGTTCCAGCGGGGGAGGGCACCTGCCACTGCTGCCTCTGGGGGGGCGTCTCTACTTCCCACCAGATGCCAGCAGAAAAACCAAGACTACGGCTCCCAACACACAGGAATGCCTCCTCCCTGCAAAGCCCAGCTGGTGGCACATCCGTGCAGGCCCCAACAAAGGAAGCCCCAGCGAGGGCCACCCCTCCACTCTCCCCCAGTGTCCCACCCACCCCGCCCTGCCACAGAACGAAGCACTAGCACCGTGGCCACCGAATGCCAAGCACGTCTTTCTGACGACTCTGCCAATGGCAAGATGCACCCACCAGGCTGCAGTTCACCCGGGCGGCAGGTGGGCCAAGGGGGGGCATCACACCCACTGCTGGGTCAGGCTCCATTGGGCCCTCTGAACAGGAAAGCCCAGCACGCAGCCAGCCCAGGAAGGAGATGCCCCCGTGGGTCTGGGTGCCCTTCCCCGAACAGCCTCTGCTCCCCCACGTGGAGGCCCAGTCTGGAGGAGCCAGTGCTGACCTCCCACGCTCCCTCGGGACCTGGCTTGGCATGGCCACTCGCAGGCCGCAAGGCCGGGAAGCACAGGGGGGAACCCGGGAGGCTCCGCTGGGGTGAGCCCCAGCTCCCAGCAGAGAGTCAGCAGTGGACACGGGCAGGGAGGACGGGGGCAGCAAGGCACAAGGAGACGGGCGGCTTTCCAGGAAGGAGGAACCAGGCACATGGTGGACACCATGTGGTGGGCTGTGGTCAGGCTGAGGGGAGGGAGAAGGCCACCCCAGGCAGCAGAGCTGAGCTGGATCAGAAACTGGCAGAGATGTGCACGCTGACCCCAGAGCCTAGGGGTGGCCTTGCGCGTCCCCAGAGGAGGCAAAAAAGAGAAAGGGACCTCAGCTGTGTGTCCAGAACCAGGGGCCCAGCCAGAGGAGCAGAGCTGCTGGCTCTGAGTGGTCCCAAGGGACAGTTCTCTGATGGACATGACTGCGTGCAAGGAACCAGCCGGCTCTGCCCACAGCCGCTGCTCGTGCTTAGGGTGGACCCAGAGAGCAGGAGGAGGACCTGGTTCTGCTGCTCAACGACAGGAGGACGTCCCCAGCCTCGTCTGAACTCGGCCTCTCCCAGGCCCCACATGGTACCTCATGGGAAGGGAATAAAGTTGTGACCAGAAGCAGCCGTTCACTCTGATGTGCCTGTCCTATCAGGGAACGCCTCTGTCACTTGGCCCTGGGCTCTTGGCTGAGCCGGCAGGACACACCCGAGGTCCAGGGGATGTCCAGTGGGCCTATGTCCACTCACCTGCTGCCTGGGCTGTTCCTCCAACTGACATGACCCTCAAGTGGCACTTACTAGGCCCTGGGATGGGGGGGAAAGGGCACCCCAAAAAGGGCCACTTCCAAAGAAGCCCGCGGGCATTTTGGCCCTGTGGACCACGATCCCTCTGCAAAAGCAGGAGCCAGTCGGTGAAACAGGCCACTTTCCATTTTCTGTGCCAAAGACAAGCGACTGGACAAGAAGATCACTCAGAGCTCCGTGTGGACCTCACTGGGCGTGCGTTCTATTCTAGAGCGAGGCCCTCGGGGCTGCCCCGGTGGTTTGCAGACCGACTCTGAAAGGGCGTAGAATGCCACCCACCCTGGTGCTCCCCACCTCCACGCGTCCTTTGAAGAAAACCAAGCTCAGCTGCTGTCCTCGGCAAGCACCCACGGCGTCACGGGCACACTTGACACGGTGGCCAGGGCTGTGCGGGAAGAAAGAGCCGCGGGGACCTTCCACGCAGCCGAGAGTCTTCGCAGAGCCACAGTGTCCTCTCTGCAAAAAGAGGGCACCGCCGGCCTCCACACGGACACAGAGCCCTGGGGCAGCCCCTAACACAGGCCGGGGCCCCTCCTCTTCCCTCCTCTGGCCTCAGTGTCCACCCCTCTGCAGTGCAGAAGGGGGCAGGAGGGAGACAGCCACATGAGGTGGCCCTGCTCAGTAGTCATCTCGCAGCGCAGGTCACCTCAACAGCCAAGTGCTTTCCAGGCTGGCGTGGCCGGGACAGAGGTCACAACGTCACCCACGTTTTCCCACCACAGAGAGAAAAGGAAGAGGTCAACGTTCTGCACCACTAGGAAGACGTGTCAGTGGGTTTTCTGTCACTGTGACAAATGCCTGAGAAAGTCATCTGTGAGGAGGAGGCCTCGCTCCGGTCACAGCTTCAGAGGCCCGTGATCGGCTGGTCCCACTGCTCTGGCCCAAAGTGAGCAGAGCTTCCCGGTAGAAGGGTGTGGAGGAGGACACTGTTGACCTCATGGCAGCCAGGAAGCAGAGGGGGCGGAGGGGACAAGACTGAGTCCCCAGGGTCACATGCCCAAGGACCCACTCCCTTTAACTAGGCCCCACGTGCCAGCGCCCACCACTCCCACTAGTCCTGGCAGCTGCAAACCCATTATGGATCAATCCACTGAGGGGGTCAGGGCTCGTGTCCCCCTCACCTCCCCAAAGCCCCTCCTCTGGGCACTGCTGCCCTGGAGCCCGACCCTCAGACCAGGAGCCTTTGGAAGGTTCTAGATCAAAACCATAAGAGCAGTGGCAGCATGACCACTCCCCTTGGCCAGGCCCCATGTTGATGGTTTTGCTCAGCCTGGCGAATGCTCTGTGCAGGGCCCGGGTCCTCTCCTGAGTGACTTCACCCTCACAGTCTCTGCTGTCGTTTCCACTACGGTCCTCCCAGGACCAGTTTCAGCTCACACAGGCTGGAACAGTTCCAAACAGGTTCTGGAACACTGGACAGAGCCCATAGCCAGCGTCCTCAACGCTGTGTTGCAGCCCCTCCCATGGGAAGGTCCAGCACTGTGGTGACTGGTGCAGGGTGGTCCTGCCAACGAGCTGACCATGCTCTCTGGGTCTGTTTGCTGCCTCTATTTAGACTGGCCAAAGAGGCAAAGTGGGGCTCCCAGGGGCCAGAAGACCTCCTGAGTCTTTCCTTCCCCGAAATTCCTGCCCTCCTCTAATGGACACTAGTCACCACCCCGAGCTTCGCATGTTCTATGATGGTTTCTTTAAGGGCCTGGTTTCCCACTGGGCTGGAATTCCTTCTAGGGACCTTTTTGGGGTCACAGATAACTTCTAAAACTGAACTGTGGTGATGAGCACGCAACTCGACACTTTCAAAAAACTCCCTGAGCTGGGCCCTCGACAGGTGGACTTCATGGCGTACACGTTATGCCTCGATAAAACGACTTCTTAAAAACTCGAGTCTCCATGAACTCGTGGCCTTAGGGAGCACCTCCCAGAACCCGCTTCCTCATCTGTGACCTGGGACTATGATAATTGATGCCAACCGCATGAGTGTACCGAGGTCACGTGCGGCGGCCAGCTGTCCCTCATGAACGCCGGCTGCCACTCCCACTGCCCGATGTTATTATTTGTCCAGCACAAATATGATTGAGAGAAAGGGAAAAGGACCCTGGGGAGGCTGCGTGCTGTGTCCACAGAAACAGCTCCTCCAAGGTGTCTGTGTCCTGTCCCCAGACCTCAAATATGTCACCTCATGTGACCAAGGAACTCTGCAGAGGCTCTCACAGGTGACAGTGCTCTGCCTGCATTATCCAAGCGGTCAATGCAATCCCTAGGGCTCTTAGAAGATGGAAGAGGAGCAGGAGGGTCAGAGGGCAAGTTGGAAGTGCCCGAGCTGGAGGAAGGGGGCAGCCCCTCCAGGAGGTGAGGGATGGGTTCCCCCAGCACCTGCCCCTGCAGGAGGTGGCGCCCACCCATCTGGAGTCACCCCGGCAGACCCTCCTCCTGCCACACCTCAGATCGTGGGCACTGCGCCTGCACCATCTATGGCCACTCAGTGTGCAGCGTCTGGCCCAGACAGCAACAGGGGACCAACACGGTGCCACACTGTGGGTGGCCTGGACAGGGGACCAACACTGTAGGCGGCCTGGACAGGGGACCAACACAGTGCCATGCTATGGGTGGCCTGGATAGGGGACCAACATGGTGACATGCTATGGGTGGCCTGGTTAGGGGACCGACACTGTGGGTGGCCTGGAGAGGAGACCAACACTGTGGGAAGCCTGGAGAGGGGACCAATGGGGTGCCATGCTGTGGGCAGCCTGGAGAGGGGACCTACACAGTGCCACGTTGTGGGTGGCCTGGACCGTGGGCTGAAGAGGTTAAGGGGAAGAGGGACAAACCAGAGTGACACTTGTGTAAACCCACGTTTTCACACCTGTGAGATGCGCTGGGGAGGCAGGAGGGAGGAGGCAGGACAATAGCGGATTGGTGAGGGCCAGGCGGTGAAGGGTGTGAAAGGGGACATCTGTGAGGGACCCTGGGAAGACACCACACAGGGGCTTGGTGACCAGCTGCATGGCAGGTCCAGGAAGAACAGTCAAGGGGGACACAGAGGGCACCTTGGGTTACAGGGAGATCACTGACGGGGTTAGGAGACGCTGGCCACTGCAGGAGAGCAGGTGCCCAGAAGCGGCAGGAACACCGAGGCTCAAGCAAAGGGCTTGATTTTGGTATGGGGGGGGGGGTGGTGCAGCCATCAGTGGCTGCACCCCAGCCCTTTTTTATGTTGAGACAGGGTCTCACAAGTTGCTGAGGCTGGCCTCCAGCTAGAGATCCTCCTGCCCCAGCCTCCCAAGTGGCTAGGATCACAGGCATGAACATCCAACCCAGCCACTAGCAAGAGGTTCCAACTTGGGGCCAAAATCTTAGGATTGAGGTCAGAGCTAAGACACCATTCGGGGACACCAGGAGTACACAGTCAATGCCACAGGTGACGGAGGTCTGGAAAGTGCTGGCACATGGAGAAAAGCAGAGAGGACAGAACTTGAGCAGCGAGCTCAGGGGTCAGAAGAGGGGAGGAAACAACCCTGGACGGAGCAAGGACCAGGGAAGGGAGCCCCGAGGAGACCCATGACCCCGAGGGCTGGTTCAACACTGTGTGGCAGCATCGAGGGACGGAGCACAGGGCGACGCGGAAGGATTCTCAGAAGCACCAAGTGGGGAAGGGCCCTCGGGGGAGCGCCAGACAGCGGGATGGGGAGATGCCTCGTGAGTCAGGAGACCCCGGGCACCATCCCAGGCGTGAGGGGAGCCCGTGACAGCACAGGGGACAGGGAGAGGAATGGACCTCTGGGGCCGGCTGGGGCGCAGAGGGAAGGTTCTGGTGGGGCGGGGGTGGGGACCTGTTCCCAGGGGAAGAGGCCCTCCCTGTCTTGACACCGAAGTGAAGAGCAGGAGTATGACAATGACAGGGACCAGAGAGGTTCACGGGGAAGCTGGGATCAGGGACCTCACCTTGGCCAGCCTCCATCCTTAATGGAGGGGAGGTCACTTAATGACAGAAACGCAGCCAAGCCAGGGCCTTGGCGCTGCCTGTCCTGGATAGGGGACCAACCTCATCACTGTGACCCAAACACCCAAGAAGGACGTGGGGGAGGGAAAGTGTCGATGGCGCCCACGGCCTCAGAGGTCTCCTGCACAGACGGCCAGCTCCATGCCCAGCCCACGGTGAGGTCCTGGGGGATGGTGTGGAGGAGGAAAGCAGCTCAGGACAAGGCCACCGGGGAGCGGGTGGGGCGGGAGGGGCAACAGGGGCGATGTCCCCCTCCAGGAAGCCCTCGGGGCCATCCCTCCAGACAGTCCCCTCCTGCCCGCAGTGACCACCAGTGTGTTCACACCAAGACGGATGACAGGTCACGGCTGCCACATCCCTTCTTTCACCTCTGAGTACCGCTGCACTGACGAGCTTGGGGACACCTCACATCCACACTGTAACAGACGCCAACAGAAGCAGACAGCAAACTTCCCTGAGAACCCAACTGAGATCAGCTCAGCCCAGAGGCCTCCAGCAGCCACGGAGCTGTCTCCTGTGGCCAGCACCCAGGAAGCCAGGGGTTGGGTGGCAGTGACACCGGAATGTGGCTCCTTTGTTGTAAAAAGTCCACTTGTCTTGTCTGCCCACTTCTTGAGGACAGAGACCAGCCCTGACTTCATGTTCACGTACCCCAAGTCCTGGACCTCACAGCTGCCCAGCGAGTGCCCCAGGGAGGAGAAGCGACAGCTCCAGCTGCTACCGCTCATTCCTGATACCTGGTAAGGCCAGCTCCACGGAGCACCGTGGATAAGAGCTTAAAAGACAGGAAAAGCCACGTGTGCCCACACCCTGAAGAATTTCTTTAAATACCCAGCTCTCCAAGTGCATTTTTAAAAGAATCTGCAATAAAGAAATGGCTCCGCGGTGCTGATTCAGCACCAGCACCAACGGGCTGCGGATGGAACCCTTCAGGTGCCACAGGACAAGCCCCACATGTGCCATGAACTGGGAAGGACTACAGAGGCCCTCATCCACATGGACCTACGCCTCATCAACTGGACCTACAGAGGCCCTCATCCACATGGACCTACAGAGGCCCTCATCCACATGGACCTACAGAGGCCCTCATCCACATGGACCTACAGAGGCCCACATCGACTCAGCCTGAAAGGCTGGAGCCACCATGTCACGGGGCCAGCACGTTTCTGGAAGTGTGGAAAAGCTCTCTATGTCCTGTTAACTCTGGGCCCAGGACGTCCTCCTTTGGCCATATGATGCTGTCCTGCCTCCCCGATTCAGCCTCACGACCCTTGAAAGCCAAATGACCACCATCTGCCCTTTAACTCTGGCCACCCCTGCCCACGCTCACACACCCTCACTTGTCCCACCTGGAAGGTGGATGACAAGCCTACTGGTGTCCTCATGAAGGCCAAGCCCCAGACCCACAGGACCTACCTTTGCCTGTGGTCACCCCCACACTTCCACAGCATCAGAAAAACCAGCTGATGTTCACAAGGGGAAGGGGCCATCCCAACCCGAACGGTAGCCAGGCCCACAGCTTCTGCCACGTACGTAAGGCCTCGGTGCTCTCCGCCTGTTCTCATCACTAACGTGACCACGTGTGCGTAATTAACACAGCCACGTATTACTGTTAGCAAGGGTGTGGCCCTGTCCCTTGGACAAAGGCCATGAGCACTGCTTACAAAGACCATGAGGCAGCTAACGTCTAATGGCCTTTCCCAGAGTAGACAGTCACAGTAGCCACCTGTGTAACACTCGAGGTGACAACCAGCGGCACCCCGACTCCCTCCTCCCCACAGCGGGTGTGTGTTTTCTCCAAACTGCAGAGGCTGTGACCCGGCCAGGCTGGTGGAAAAGGGGAAGCACATGGTCCTGAACGTCCAGGTCACAGTGATCAGATCCGCACGGTCGGGGCGTCTGCCTTCCTGACCAGGCTTAGGCGTGCAGCTCTGGGCATCACTCTGGGCCCACAAGGCCTCTCCGCTCTCTCAAACTGACGTCCAACCCATCACAGTGGCCAGGTCTCTTTCTCTTACAACCCCATTCCCACTCCCTGCACCTCCCGTGGCTGTGCTGAGTGACCCTCTGAGCCCATAGCCCTCGGGATCCCGAGTTTGGGCGGCACACTGGACCCCGGGAGAGACCTCATCCTGTCTGTGTCGGTCAGTGTTTCACTTCTGTGACAAGAACAACCTAGAAAAGGACAGGTTTTCCATTTGAGTCCACAATCAGCCAATGGCCTTGTGCAGACCATGGTGGAAGGGTGTGGCGGGGAAAGATGTCCAGCTGGGAAGCAGAGGAAAGAGGAAAGGGGCCAGGGACGGCCACATCCCCAGGGACTGACTTCCTCCAGCCACACCCACAGCTCCCTGCAGCTGCCGGCAGTGACCCATCATCAATCCATCATGTGGATTAATCCACTGACAAGGTCACCCCTGGGGACCCCATCGACTCACCTCTGGACACTCCCAAAGTGACTAACAGGAGCTTTGGGGCAGACACGCCAGGGAGAGCCAGGACACCAGCTAAGTGGGTCATCACCTACCTAAGGACCAGACGCCATTGCTGTCCAGTATATTTGAATGGAAATATTTCCAGATGTGTTACACACCTCCCTTCCTCCTCTTCAACCTTCATTTGCTGACCCAAGGTCACCGTGAGTGTCTGCTGCTGTCCGGGTACCACGTTCTTGTCTGGAGCCAATCAAGAGCATATCCTGAACCCCCACCTCAGTGGATTAAGAAGGTCATTCTGAGGGTTAAACCTCCTCATTGAAGACCACAGACAGAGAGAGCGGGAGAGACAGGCCACCCTGTACGCCAGCTCAGAAAGGAAGCCGCTACAGTGACGAAACCTCTGATTCTAGTGACAGGGACCTTGACATTTCATGGCTGCCTTCCCAGGGCCCAGCACAGAGTAGGACTTCAAAAATCTTCGCTGGGTTCTAACCAGTGATAGAGTCAGGAGCTTCCAAATTCTAAGTATCGCAGAATTCTAAGAATTTAGTCTCAATTCTTTCAAATCAAAGCTCGTCAACTCCACGAACATTCACTCAGCCCCTACAGGGAAGGTTCTGTCGCAAACACTACAAAGGATTCAGAAGGAAGTGGGTTCTGCCCTCCAGGACGGGACCATGTGGGAGAATCAAGACACGCGGGAGGGAGAAGGGCCTGTGTGCAGTTAATGATCCAACACAGGAAAAGTGTGACCGAGTCAGAGGACACAGTGAGGCTTCCCTACCTGGGGGGGTTGCAGAAGCTTCCACAGAAGTAAAAGGGGCAGCGCAGGATCTCAGCAGATGGACACTGGGCGGAAAGGGCTGAGAGATAAAACATGGGGTTTCACTCTGTTTTCAGTTAGTAAAGTGACCGTCCCTTCTCACCTCCGGATCTCACTACGACATATGACCCAGCACTCGGCTTTGCAGAGAGGAACTCAAACCCCAGCCCACTGAAGCCACCTGAGGTGCAGGGGGCACAGACTCTCTCCCATTCTGTAGGCTCCTTCACGGTCTGGATCGCTTCCTGTGCTGTGAAGAAGCTTGTTAGTTTGATCCCATCCACTACTGATTCTTGATTTTACTTCCTGTGCTTTAGGCATCTTGTTGAGGAAGTTGGTCCTTAGCCAACAGGGTGGACGACTGGGCCTACTTTTTCTTCTAGCAGGTGCAGCATCTCTGGTCTAAGGCGTGGGTCCTTGATCTACCTTGAGTGGAGTTTTGTGCAGGGTGAGAGACTCGGGTCTAACTCATGGGTTTCCAGTTTTCCAGCAGCGTTTGCTGAAGAGGCCACCTTTTCTCCACTGTACCTTGATGGCACCTGTGTCTGGTAGGAGATGACTGAATTCATGTGGGTCTGACTTTGGCTTCTGTTCTGTTCCACTGGGCTCGGGTCTCTTTGGTGCCAATGCCATGCCATTCGTCACTACAGCTCTATGGTGTGGTTCAGGGCCTGGTGCTTCGAGGCCTCCTGCTTCACTCTTCTGGCTAAGGGTCATTCTGGCTATTCTTGGCCTCTTGTTTTTTCACCCCCAAAGGCATTGCTAAGAGATCACACGCGCCCGTCTAAGGGGTACCATAGAAGTGAGGCATTACGGAATTCCCAGGCTGGGTTCCAGGCTCCCTTCCCTGCCTCCCCGACCCAAGCACCAGAGGGCAGAGAGGCCGAGCTCTTATGGTCTACAAAAGGCACAGGGCACAGGGCCATCAGACCAAGAATCCTACCCTGGACCCTCCCTGTGGTGCTCCTAAGCTCAGAAAAGTTGAACTGTCATCGCATGGTTGAGCAGAGTGACAGCAGCAAGCACACAGCCTGGTGCCCACCCAAGAGCCTCCTTCAAACCTGAGCAGACAAATGGCAGTGCTGCCCAGGAGAGTGCTGCCCTGGGTCCTGGGCAGTTCATGGTCATTCTTCTGTCACCACAAAGCTTAGCAGTGATGAACAAGCCTTCGATCTGGCCGCTGACGTGCAGAGTTTGGGGGAACCGCTAAGTGAACGTGGTCTGGGTTCTACCCAGGAGAGGGAAGGGGAAGCGCGAGGGGAGGAGCAGGAGCTGGGAGGAGCACCACGGAACAGGGAGCAGCGTGCTCCGCATGGGACAGGGCTTCTCCATTACCGGAAACCCGCCCTGAGCAGGGGTGGAAGTGCCCGTCCTGGTGTTGAGTCTGGACACCGTCCCTCTCAAGGGAGGCCAGCTCTGCTCAGCTCGATGGCCTCGGCCTTCCCATCACCACCGCCCTCCACCTCGGGGAGCCAGGATAGGAGGAGGTTTGAGGGCACATTGGTGGCACCTGTTCCCTGGCGAGGGCTGGGAAGACCCCATGTCCAGGCATCCAGAGAAGCTTCCACGCGGGGGCAGGTCCTGGGATCCTGGCTGTCACTCTCAGGACACCCAGGTTGGGGGCCAGCGGCACTGGTCTCTTTCCCTCTGCTTTCCTTGGCGATTTAACACTCTTACCTCCCAAGTCATGCAGGAGAGGGGCAGGGAGACGGCCGAGCAGGGCCAGGCTGGAGGTGTCCGCGCAGGGGCGGGGCCGGGAGATGTCCGCATAGGGGCGGGGCCGGGAGATGTCCACTCAGGGGCGGGGCCGGGAGATGTCCGCGCAGGGGCGGGGCAGAGGTGAGGAAGCCAACATTCCGGAGCCCTGAAGGAGGTCGTCTGGCGCTGGGTGCCACGCACGTCAGCGGCTCTGCTGCCCACGCCCTTCCCAGCCGCATCGTTAGGGGTGACTCACCAGGAGCAGACAGCCTCACATCAGAGGGCCTGGTATTCACCTCTCAACTGCCCTGAGCCTGGGGACAAGAAGGACCATGCCCCGAGCCATGTCCTCTGGACTCCTCTGGACACCACGCTGCCTGGCCTTCCCTGCCGCTCTGCTCCTCGGCCGTGCCAGGCTGTTTCCTCTCATAGTCAGTGGTCGAGTTCAAAACTGTGCATGCACGTGTGTGCATGTGCATATGTATGCGTGTGTGTACATGTGTGTGTGCGTCCGTGTGAGTGTGTGTAAAGGCAATTGGTGAAGCTTCAAAATCCTAGAACCTAAGCTCCCTCCTAGACCCTAAGCCATACTCCCTCCCCTCCAGTGCACACGCAGGATGTCCCTGAAGGAAGCGTGACCTTGAGCCACTGGAAACCAGGCTCAGAGGTGGGGAGTCACAGCTGCGTGCCGTGGCCTCTGGTCAGCTCGAGTGACAGGGAGGCAAGCAGAGAGTGTAGGGGTTCTGTGGTTGGGACTGGGGCCTCTGATAAACTTCGTAACTGTGGCATGCGTGGTGTGGGATGTTTCTGTGCAGACACAGGACGCCTGGCCGCTGTGCAGTGGTCCTCTCGAGGCAGCTCTGTGTTCTCATCGTGTCAGTTTCAACTTTGACCTGAGGCACATCACTCCTGGGAACAGAGGGACTTGCCCCTGGGGCTGCCCACCTGACAGTGACTTCGGACAGTGGGCCCTCTTGCGAGCTGCACCAAGCTCCTGACGTGGCACACTGTGACGGTGGAATGTGATTGCAGAACAAGCCACCGACTGACACTCTGAGCGATAATGGGATTATGGTACTAACACTCGGATGGGACCTGCTGGTATAAATAAAGGTGGCCGCTGGGACAAGGAGCCACTTTCCCGCCTCTGTACCTCCTCTCTGTGTCTCCTTTATGATTTCCTTACAGAGGGAATCCGGCTTCTCTCTGTTCCAAGCTCCACGGGTCCCCGCCATCGCCTGAGCATGGCCGTCTTCCCCAAGCTCGGGGGAGGACGGGGAGGAAGCGGTGATCAAGCGATGATCGGCAGGGTTGTCCTCGGCCCCGACTGACAGGAGCACCACGCTCTCCAGGAACCCGGAAGCAGCCACAATGCTAGACACCAATTTGCCAAGGAGGAGAGGTTACCGAAGGGAGCGCCAGCCACCTGCAGCTGCCAAGAACCCAGGTGAGGGATCCAGGGTCCCTCCATCCTGAAGATCACACAGGCTTTGACTTCAGGCTTGGCAACTGGTCTTCACTGAATGAAGGAAGGCCACGTGAAATTTTAGGGTTTTCTGTGCCATCAGCCTTAACTCGAGGGCTTGAAGGCATCTCCAAGCTGGTTTGCGCGGTCTCTGGTGGCTTTGACACAGGCCCACTGATTCTTTGATGCTTCTGTCTTTCAAAGACACTCATTCCAAGTGTGGGCTGTGCTCAGTGACTCACTTCTAATGAAGAGACATGCAGAGGTGACAATGCGTGACATCTGAGACATGGTACTCAAGCACCATCTTTCCTAAGGGTAAGTCAAGTCCCACGCCAGGAAGCCACCCAAGCAGCCCATGGAGAGGCCCTGGTGAGGGGACTGAGGGCGCCGGCCGACTGTGGGTGGGGACCCCACCGGCTCAGGCCTACCTCTGAGCGTCTGCTCCAGAGAACCTTCCTGGGGGGAGAAGCCAGCTGCTGCCAACCAGCAAGCTTTAGAGCAATTGCTTCAGCAGCCACAGCACCCGGCAGGTCCCAGGACTCTTCCTGCTTGGGAAGGACAGAAGGAGACGTGGTATCCTGACAGAGAAGGGCTATCCTCTAGTGGTGTCCTTTAGGGTCCTAATCTCTGCCTTGCTTTCAAATGAGTTGCAGCAGCAGTGTCCAGGGGCCCTGGACGGCAGCGTGACGGGGCAGGACCAGCGGCCAGCCTGCAAGAACACTTTGCTGATATTGCACCCTTCAGTCATCCCAGGAACTCGCTGGGCCAGCTGCTGCCCATCACCTGCAGGAGCATCAGCTCGGCACCAGCAGAGCCAACACTGCGATGATGGGTTCTGGCAAAGCTTCCGCAGCATCCAGATGGCTAATGCCCACTGGCCACTCCAGGTGGACCCGTTCCGTCCACTGGAGAGGCACCAGGGCCTCATCACCTGCAGCCCAGGCAGGAAGCACTTTGTTCCCCAGGAACAATGTCAAGGACATTCTGTGACAACAGCGGGTAATCTCCTGCTCTCTGATGCCTCATGTCCAGGCCAAGCCTCGTCGCAGGTGCCTGAGTGCTCCTACCAGATGCTGCGGTTGGACCTGGGGTGCTTGTACCAAGTGCTGCGGTTGGAGTGTTCACACAGTCCAGGTGGAGAAGTCCAGGTTCTCAGCTTGGCACTATGGAAAGGCGGCTGAGAGAGGAAAGAGGTGGGCCAGCAGAAGGCTGCAGGTCCTGCGGACAGCACTCAGAGGGGCTTGTGGGATGTCAGCCTCTTCCCCTCTCCCTGGAGCTTCTCAGGCACCAGGAGGTGAGCTGCTCACTGCACTACACAATCCCGCTATGATGTGCTGTCTCACTGCAAGCCCAAAGCCAGAGGAGGACCTCTGCAACCATGAGCCAAAACAGACCTTTTTTCTTTTAAAGTTGATTATCTCAGCTATTTCATTGCAGTAACAGAAAACTGACTAACACACTAAGATATCATCTCTGCCTGCTATCTGATGCAGGTTCTTGGAAATAAGAACCAAAAAAAAAAAAAAAAAAAACAGGAGATACTTAGAATCATGTGACAACATGGATCTCTACAAACTACTCTCATCTGTCTGCATCCAGATGTTCTGATATGAACATTTTTTCTCTCGTTGAGATTCACCTCTATCAAGCCACTTTTAGGAAGAAATATCTTTTTAAAGAGTCCTCAGAAATTTGAGAGTAAGATAGGGTGAATGCTAACGGTATATTTCAAGTAACAATATAAAATACTTACATAGTTGGCATTTTGATTATGGGTCAAAGGGTAAATACCTCTGAGAAAATCATTCTTCCTAGGACCCTTTAAGGCTATCTTTACAATCAGGTAATCCCTGTTTACCTTTTCGCCTCAACCAAGGGGAAGCTCAGAGCTCAATTCACTGCTTATTCAGCGACCGTATCAGTGTAGGAGAGTCACCCCCGTCTTCCTGATGAGAGGATTTCTGTTTCCACCCTGACAGCTCTGCTCTTTTCTTTGATCACAGGTGTCTCTGCCACTTTGGATGCAGGCAGAATATCAATCACAAAGGAACAAAGTGGGCTGGGAGGGACGACACACAGGTTCCATTCCTGGACACAGCTCCCAAAACACGACCGGACATAGGGAAGCCCCAGAGTCTCGGCAGTGGCCCTGGGAGCAGGGGCCCTGGGAGGTAGACACCACGGGGAGATCCCTCCCATGCCTCTCCAAGGCCAGAGGGCAGGCCACGGCAGGAGGACTCCCAGACAGAGAGGCCAATGCCCAGCTCGGGGCTCGGTGGCAATGCAGAGGCTCCCGGGGCAGGTCACTGCCTCCTCTGGAGCGAGAACTGGAGCATCGCCCTCCTCCAGAGCTGTGAGCTTCTCTCCTGGTGAAGAACATTCTGCCTCCCTGAAACCCTCTGTTGAGGAGCCACCAGAGGAAGTGTCCCCAGAGGGACAAGGGGCAAGCCTCTGGGGTCCCTCTCCAACCTGCAAACATGGAGAGAAACGCTGGAGGCCCACACAGACAGGGCAGGTAGGAGGACCCCTGGCACTGGCCAGCAGGAGCAGCCCCTCAGGCTGGCCCCTCAGACTGCCCCTCCAGGTTGGCCCCCCAAGGCTGACCCTCCAGGATTAGACCCCCCCCCAGGCTGGTCCCCAGGCTGGGGCCGGGTTGGCCCCCCAGAGTACCACCCTAGGCTGAACTCCTGAGGTTGGACCCCCAGGCTGACCCCCAGATGGCCCCCAGGCTCACCCCCAGCTGGCCCCCCCAGGCTGGCCCCTTTGGCCCCCAGACTAACCCCCAGCTGACCCCCAGGCTGGCCCTTCCTCCCCTTCAGGCACCTGGGCTCCAGGAGGAACAGGTCGGGTCAGCGGAGCTTTGAGAATGTCTGCCCACCCCTGAGAGCTGCTCCCTCAGCGGTTCTCACCCATGTGTCACAGTAGCATCATGACAGGGACAGGACAGGCGCAAGGGAGGCACAGAGGCCTGTCCAGCGCAAGGAGGAGCCAGATTACCAGAGTAAAAAGCCCTGGGCTCAGAAACCAGGGCAAAGGTCGAGTCCCAGATCCAGAAGCTGCTGGTGACCTTGGCCAAGGTCACTGGGCCTCTCCAGGTCCCACTGTGGTGGACAAGGGCTAATAACAGTAGTACCTTCGACGGGGCTGCCAGCTCCGGGGGGCACTGTGCAGAGCACCCAGCACAGAGCCAGTGCTCCAGAGACTTCAGCTGGGATGGGAGCCGCAGTGGCCACAAGATCACAGAGCGGGTGCTCTGGGGACTTCGGCTGGGACAGGGACCACGGTGGCCATGACAGCGCAGAGTGGGTGCTCCAGGGACTTCGGCTGGAATGGTGGCCATGACAGTACTGAGACTCCAAGGGTGAGAACGACCCAGGACATAGATCTCCACAGCAGCACTGGGGACACTTGTGCACAGAACAAGCCTCTAGCCACAGCCACACGGGCCAAGCCCAAGGTGGCCATGGCCTCCACGTTGGATTAAAATAGACTATAAACTATAAAGAGAGCCAAACGAACATTCTAGAACTGGGAAAATGTGCGTATGCGTGTGTGTGTGTGCGTGTGTGTGCGTGTGCGTGTGTGCACGTGTGTGCATGCATATGTGTGTATGTGTGAACACATGTGTGTGAACGTGTGTGTGCACATGCGTATGTGAGCGTGTGTGGATGTGGATGTGTGTGTGCACACATGTGCGTGTGTGCATGTTCTAAAAGGACAGGAGAAGGAGAAGGCAAGAGCTGAAAAATCTAGATGAGGAACAGGTGGTCTCCCACTCTGGCCAGGAGATATGAGAACCAGATCGTCTCAAGGTGATGGGCAGTGGATTTGGGCCTGGGAACAGGGGAGAAGGACGGTGGGAGAACACATACAATGTCCACATAGGGTCTGTAACAGACCTTGCAGGCCTACAATTGCAGAGTGATGGGCGTGTTTCCCAGGTACGGATGGAGAGAGGAGGGCCCTAGGCACCAGCTCTCGAGTGATGTGGGCCTCACTGACCCAGGACCAGCTCTGAGGGACGTGGCTTTGGAGCAGAGGAGAGGTCGGGTGAGCAGGCACCTTCAAGGTCGCACAGGTGGTCACACGGGAGGTGGGGAGAGGAAGGGCCTGTCAGGGAACTTCCCTGAGTGGCTGCAGAGGAGAGGCCACTGCAGACAGCCAGGAAAGCCCGTCCACTGCAGCCCTTGGTGTCCCCGGGACTGCAGTACAGCGCACAGGGGCGCACACCAGCCCCCACCCAGGAGGGAGGACGGGAGGCCATCCACACGCGGGGACAACGGCAACAGCAGGCAGGAGCAGGCTGAGGAAGAGGGTCCACAGCGAACATGGATGACAGGGTGGGGCCTGAGGGGCCAGGGGCTGAGCACGCCAGGGCTCGGGAAGACGGGGGTCGATTCTGACCAGAGCCCAGGGACAGGCGTGGGGAGGACCACGGAGGGACGGGGCCCCAGGCTGGAAAGGCTACTCCCAACTCAAGCTAAAGCTCCCCATTCTGTGGGCAGGAGCCGCTTGGAAACGCTGGCCTGAGACAGGCCCCCACGTCGGAGGTGCATTCCACAGGCCACTCCAGAGAAACTGGAGAAGACACCATGTCCACCCCCCCCCCCGGAACCACAGAGCCCAGATGGGGGACCATGACTCCGCCACTGTTTGCCCACCAGGAACTGCCGGCCACCTCATCACAGAGACTGTCCCCAGAGCAACCCACTGCCCAACTCAAGCCACCCGAGCAGTGCATGGGGAAAAAGGCCGAGGCCAATGGCACCACAGTGGGCTGTCCCACCCTGGCCATCCCGGGAGGAGACGAAGACCAGATTCTGGCCTGGGAACAGGAGAGAAGGGCACTGGGAGAACAAAGGAGCCGAGGATCCCTGGGCCCAGGCCCTCGAGACCCACCTCTGCCCAGCGGCCAGGCATGAGGTGGACATCTCCAGACGGTGAGATGCCACTGCACGCCAACCCCCAGCCCAGGGCCCAAAGGAGAGCTTCTCCCCAGGTCCGGGAGGACACGAGGGGTAAAGGCCACCCTGTGGGGCCCGCACCTGAGGGGCCACCTGGGGAAGGGCACTCAGCTGGCCGACGGCCCAGGGGCCTCTTCTCATGCAGGGTGAGGGTGCTAACCTGGGCAGCTTGGGGGCTGAGCCACTTGTCATGTACAACACACACACGTGTGATCTGTGACAAGAGGAGGTTTTCACAGGCCCAGGTTGTCCTCAGTGTGGCAAAGGGAACAGAGACTGTCACACAGGGCCTCGGCGAAGCAGCAGGAGGGGGCCAAGGGGGCTGCCAGAGACCCACGTCACACTGGGGCCCATCCAGGTGTCCACCAGAGCAGAGCAGGCACGTGGCACACAAGGGTCACCGCCCAAGGGTCACCACCCCAGAGAGACGGACTCCAGACAGGCGCGTTCACAACGCCAGTCAGTCTTTAAAACACCACAACCCACACATGGCACAGAATCCCACACACTGCACTTCCAGACGCACAGAAGCCACTGTGGCCTCGCACCATGCAGACTCCTGGGATGGACGGTGGGCCCCTGGGCACAGGCATGAGGAGCCCACTTCCTTGATGTCCCCGTAATGACTGAGTGTGACCCACCTTATGGTTCTCCCCAGCCGTCCTGTGAGGGAGGCTGGGGTCCGGCATGGGACCTGTAGGAGGCAGAGCCTAGTGATTAGGTCACTGAGGCCACCGCCCTTGGAAGGCACTAATGTCCCTCTCCAGGGACCATGGTTAGTTCTTAAAAGCAGACTTACAAAACAGCAGGCACGGTGCCTTTCCCACCTGATCCCATTCCGTCTCATCATGATCTCTCCTCCTCCCACACTCTGCCTCTGTGACACCACTCTCCATGTGACACCACTCGAGGGCCTCCCTGGGAATGAACTGTGCCCAGCACTACATTCTGGGAACCTCCAGGACCAACAGCTAAATAAACCTCTTTTCTTTATAAAGTCCTCAGCTCGAGCATCTCATCATAGTTACAGAAAATGGACTGATAAATAGGAGTGAACGAAGGAATGTCTCCATCCGTCCGTCCTTGGGGGGTTTTTTTGGATGGATGATTTCCAACTCTACTCTGACCAATTTTGCTCAGCTTTGCATGATTCTCCCCTGAGCTTTGTCTAAAGAGAAGAAACAGAAATTGGCAGGAGTGAATTGCAACAAGAGATGGCCCGTGTGATGGTGCTATTTCCATGCCTGTGTCTAGGGTCAGCGCTCATCCACAGGACCTCTGTCCCTGCACCTATCCCTGATGAGGAGCCAATTGGGAAGCCAGCCCTGGGCCATCTGCAAGCAGGAGGCTGCAGCAGCCGCAGTGTGGGAGGTGGCCGGTGTATGAGCATGGTGTCAATTACATCAGTGCCCAGGGGGCAGGCCAGAAGACCACTGCCAGGTCCATCGGCGTCCAGCTCCTCAGTCAGAGCCACACCACCTGTCCTCTGAGGATGCACAGGTGGCCGGAATGCAGGAGACCTTGAGGCAGCTGGACTGTAACCTTGGAAACCAGCTTCCCCAGTTCCCATCACAGAGGGTCCACATGGGAAACCCAGTCACTGGTGTGATGACACTAGGGGCTTCCAGAGGTTGATCAGGCAGGTGGAGACCCGAGGGCAGAGTCCCTGTGGCAGAGGGTGGAGCTCCCATACAGAGGGCGGAGCCTCTGCGGAAGAGGGCGGAGCCCTTACAGACAAGGCCCAAGAGCTCCCTGACCTTCCACCAGTCAGAATACAGTCCCCGGGTGGACCAGGAAGAGCCCTTGTCAGACATCAGATCTCTTGATCTTGATCGTCCAGCACCCAGAACCGTGGACAATGACTCCTGTTGTCCACAAGCCACCAGCCTCTGGCGTTTTGCCATAACTGCCCAGAGGGAGTCCGACACCATCCAAGCACCACTCCAGCCAGCTCTAGGGTCACCAGGAGGACCCGCTCGGGAGGAGGGCAGGGCCCTGCTCTCTGCTTGTGTCCTGGGTCTGCACATCCTTGGGCCAACCAAGGCCGGGCAGCCCGAGGGCCCCACTCTGCTCTCAGGCCAGCAGCCTCTGTCCAGCCTGTGGGGACCAGCTGCTGTCCCTAAGGAGCCCGGCCCATTGACACCACTCCTGCTTCTGCCGACGTCCCCCACCTCCCCTCAGACCCTGCCCACGAGGCTGCAGCTTCTGCAGATGGCTGCTCACCTGTGTGAACTGAGATGCAAAAGTGCCTGCAGCCTGCCCTAGCCAGATCCTTGCCTCCTGCCCAGTGCGCAAGCCCAGCTTTGCTGGCCAGAGAAGTCCTCCTGAGAATCTTACTCACCAGCGTGCCCACACGAGGCACAAGATCTGGACCCTGAGCTTCAAAGCACACCTGCGGCCGCCCAGGTCATTCCGACTCTCTGCACGAGCAGCAGGTGAAGCTCGGCCTCCTGGGACAGCGGGAAAAGCACCCAGAGCCAACTGGTTGGCCCCGGCAGACGCTTCTGCCCTGTCCACTAATTCTCTATGTGGGGCTCCTGCCCCTCTTTTCAATTCTGTGTTTTAATGAGGGGGTTGGTTTACCCAGGATGCAATGGGAAGCCGTCCCAGGATGAGCTTGGTG
The DNA here is from genome assembly GCF_052094955.1 of Ictidomys tridecemlineatus. Taxonomy (NCBI): domain Eukaryota; kingdom Metazoa; phylum Chordata; class Mammalia; order Rodentia; family Sciuridae; genus Ictidomys; species Ictidomys tridecemlineatus. The sequence goes on from NC_135486.1 coordinate 122,102,179, forward strand.
ACCATGTCCCCAGGTTTGCCCCCACCCCTAGCCCACTTCCTGGACATCAGGGCAGCACCATGTCACCACAGACACAGTTAAGATGACTGCTCTGCAGTCCTGTCCTGGACGGGGCTTCTGGGTGATCCCATCTGACAGAGTCCCAGGAACAGTGACCCCATGTCAACAGATGGCCATGGACGGGGCTCAGCCTCCCCTGCGGCTGGAGTCCACAGTGATGATGACCGTGTGAGGCGATTCCGCAGTGATGAAGAAGCAGGCTGGACGGCACCCCTCCCCAGCAGGAGCAGGGAGACCAGAGCCTTCCCCACAGGTGTCCAGGCTCCAACGTCCCCCACACAGGGGTCATTCAGGCAAAAGCTGGCCTGAGCTCCTCCACTGCACCATGGCCGGCCTTGGCCACTATGGCCAGGGCCCAAACAAAGCCCCCCCCTCCCGCCATGGCCTCCAGGTGGCTGTGGGCCTCTCTGGGCTGCCCAAGCGCCCAGCAGGGCTGGCTCTTACCATCAAGCTCCTCCACAGAGATGTTGGCCAGCTGCTCGCTGTCGCTGCCCGCCGAGAGGGACCGGTTGAGGTAATTGCCCTTGTACAGCAGGCCGGCCGTCACGTGGTGGAACGGCATCTTCTCCCTGCTCACCAGAGACGGGGAGAAGAGAGGCACAGGGTCACTCACTCAGTCCTCCTGTCCTTCCCTGGAGAACCCCCTAATCCCCAGATGTCCAGCATTGTCACTAAAATAACAACGACACCCTTAGAGGGACAGCCAGAGTGTCACAGGGTCCCCAGGCCTGAGCACCCCAGGGAGCCTGGGTTCTCTGGTTCCCTCCTCTGAGGTCTTCCCTCACCTTCCCCAGGGCTTGCGAAGGTGGACCGCAGGGTCTTTCCAAACCCACCCCATCGTCCACCTGCCGTCCCCCCACAGGCCCCCAAGACACTAAGGAAGCTCCTGCCCTTGCCTCAGAGGCCGTGTCCACTGCTCCTGAGGAAGCACCACTGAGCCCCAGGCTGTGGTCCTGTGGGGGTCCAGGAGCCAGTTTCCCCGGGAAGACAGGTGTCCATCACACCACGCTCCCCACAGGGAGGAAACAGGGGCCACGGTCTGCACCTCTGATGCTGCCCGCAGCCTGGCTGAAGGCCCCTGGGCAGCTCCTGTGCACACACTGAAGGGCCAATCACCCCTGCCGCTGTGAGGGGAAGTGGGGCCACACCCATGAGCTTGCCACACCCACAGGAGGCCAGGCACCCTCGGGCCACTCTCAGGCCTTCCAAACACAGCTCCTGTGCCCAAGGCCACCACTGGGACCTGAAAGCTCCAGAGGGCCAGGCAGGCCTGAGGCCTCCCGCCCAGAAGAGGCCCCAGAGGAGCGTGAGGCCCCTGAGCAGGACCTGCAGGGAAGGGCCGGGAACAGCTCTGCAGCAGAGCTCGAGGCCAGCTGGGGCACCTGAGCTGGGGCACCCAGGGCTGAGCTCCCCCTGCCACACCCTGGCTCAAGCAGAGGTTCGGCTCCCTGCTGGCTCCTGAGGTGGCCCCACTGAGGTGGTCACCTGCACTGGCCCTTCTGGCACTGAAGCTTGCTCTGCAAGGAGCCACAAGCCTCTGGACCCTCCCAAGTGACTAGGTATAAACGTGACTAGGTGTAAAGGAAAGAGAGACAAAATGCCCATCTCTGAAGGTGACCTCCAGGGTACACAGACCTTGCTGTCCCTCAACCCACACTCCTTAGAAAAATCCAGATGAAAGCCACCTTCCTCCTCAGGACGTGTGCTGCTGGCTGATGGAGAACCGGGCTCCCGTCACCTCCTCCCTGTGCCCAGGACCCCTCTTCTCCCCACTCCCTCCAGCCCTGCTGGGGCTCAGAGCTGGTCCCCGAAGGATCCCCCGTGAGAGCCCTAAACAGAAGGGCTGGACCAAGAGCACAGAGCCAGCTCCCAGGAGGACGAGTTCCAGAACCAGTGTCCCGACCATCACTGTGACCCACGGCCTCAGCTGAGCACCCCAAGCCACCCAGGTGTCGAGCCCTCGCACCAAACTCAAGGTGTCTAAAGACGAATTCAGCTTCTTCCTACAAAACAGGCTGCGCTTCCTGATGACTCCATTTCTATCAAAGACACTGTTCGCTCACTATGACAACTGGGACAACTGTCACACGGGTGCCAGGTCCCCTAAAGTAAAAGAGGCCCAGGGCTGAGGCAGGAGCCATCTGTCAGTCTCTGGGCCTCCCCTGGCTGACCACAGGCCAGCCATGATGCACGATGCTGGTCACAAAGGATGAGTGGCTTTGCAGTGGTGTTGGGCAGCTCTGTAGCCCCAAACCTGTCCTTGCCCGTGCATCAAGGCGAGAATCTCTTCACTGGAAGATGCTTCACCTGCAGCTCTTCTCTCCAAGCTGACTCTCAGGCCAAACAGGACTGAAGGGAGACCTGGGTGTGTGAACTAGGGCTGTGCAGCAAGGAGGCCAATCCCCATTTCCTGGGGATGTAGGCAAGATCGCTTGAGCAGGGGTTGATGTCCGTGGCCAGGGGTGAAGGCTACTTGGCTAATGCCTCCCCAGTGGCTTTAGCTCCACTCTCATCCCCGACCCTCACCTGCCAGCTGTTATCCTGACCACTGTCCATCTCTTCCTGACCCCGGGCAGATGCCTGCTCTGATCTCCCATTCTACTTCTAGGCTGAGACTCTTGGGTCTGTTCGGGAGCCCACAGTGTCCCTCCATCCTGCACAGATCGCCCCTTCTTCCGCACGGTGACCTCCTGGAAACACCTGTCACCCACACATCTGAAGCCCCAGATCCACCAGACCCACCTTCACAACCAAAGTCATCAAGTTTTTCTCAAGAGCACGCACCCTACCCACCATCAGCCCTCAGAAGAAAGGTCCAGCGCTTTGCTGAGGAAGCTGGTCACAACTGGATCCCCACGACCGATGCCCCACCTGCTCCTGAATCAGGTACACACTCAGCGCGAGCAGGCTCTGCACCCCAACTGCACGGGCCAGCGGGCAGCGCGACCAAACCACCTGTGTAGATAAAGTCCTTCCCTAGAAAAGGAAGAACGTCCCCACTCCAGCCACAGACCGCGGCCACAGTCAAGGATGCACCTCACCCCAAGAACCTGGGGAAACCCAAGCTGGAAGACTCCTCCTCAGCTAAGAAAGAAAACCACAAGCCCTTGAAAAAGAACCAACCAAGTCCTGAACCAAACTCTTAAAGATAGATCCTTACATTGAGGGCCATGAATAAAAATAACAATATTCCCAGAGCCACTGTGCTCCTTGGGAAATACTGTTAGGTACCCATCAGCCACACGCGGGACCCTCCTGAATGTCGTGGTGGGCAGTGCCAAGGTTTGACTGTAACGTGCCTCCAGCCAGTTCACCTGCCGGAACCTAAGGCCAGTGTGACAGTGTTAACAGGAAGTGCATCACAGGGACGAAGCCGTCAGGAATGGGAACAGAACCCCTGTAAGAGGGTCAAGGGCACCAGCTGGGCCCTCCAGCCCTGCCCCTTCTGCCATTTGAGGTCACAGCAGTGAGCCACCATCTTGGAAGCAGCCAACAGCCCTCACCAGACACAGACTCGGTGGGCACCTTGCCTGCTGGTCAACACAGTGCCTGGTCTGAGTCCTAGCTCCACCCTGTTAGCATGAGCCTCCGTCTCTTCCTCTGTGAGACTGAGGTTCGATACATGCTGAATAGCAATGAGAAATACAGATAAGACAGAGCGTGGAATGCTCCCGAGGGCACCAGGCGCAGCCTCTTCAAGTAAGTGACTGCTGAGGGTCAGACAGAGCAGGACGCGGGGCAGAAGGAAGCCGCGGATGTTTTAGGTTGCAAACAAAGACACTAAGTCCTGGCGATGGAGGGTCCACTGGGCCCAGCAGAGGGTGAGCCGCAGGGAGACCCGCTGGACGCAGCAGGCTCAGGGACCAGGCCTGAGCACGGGTTCCAGGGCTGAGTGGTGTCACCCAGCACGGGCCATATGATTGGGAGGTGGCTCTGGGAATGGACAGCACCAGCCCAAGAGGAGGCCGACTCCCCGGGCATGTCCAGGAAAGGGGTTGAGAGGGTCAACCAAGAGACGGTCCCACCACAGGGGGGACGGGCACCTGCCTTGGGAGGGCACTCACACCGACTCCCAAGGGCACCCTCTTGGGTGGTGTGTTCTGGCAATTCGATCGGCCCACGGGGCGCCCAGGTGCTGGAAGAGTATCACCCTGGGTGTGTCGGAGTGGATGCTTCTGGGTAGCACTGATGTCTGAATTGGCAGTCAGAGGTCCCCAGTGGGGTGGATCCTTCCAGGCCGTGGGGGCCTGAATAGGGTGGACATGCTGAGCAAAGGAGCCCGTCGGTGCCCTGCCCTTGGGCGTGGACTTGGGCTCGACCCTACTGTCCTGAGTCTAGGGCCTTCGGACCCAGACGGGAACTAGCCATCGGCCGTCCTGCGTCTTCAGCCCACTGAGGCAGACAGCAGACAGCACTGGCTCCGTCACCACCCGCCAGCCCCTTGCAGCACACCCCCCACACACTGAGAGGCCAGCGTGCTGCTCCTCGGGAGGACCACACCAGCAGCCGCCTGCACACTGTCCCATGGGGCCCGCGCCACGCGGCTGAAGGGACACTATCATTGTGTTCTGGACAGTCTGCTCTTCACCCCTAGAGCAATGCTACTCCAAGTGTGGTCCGGGTAGCACTGATGTCTGAATTGGCGGTCAGAGGTCCCCAGTGTGTCCTTCCAGGCCGCGGGGGCCTGAATAGGGTGGACATGCTGAGCAAAGGAGCCGTGCCCCTTGCTGAGATGAGTGAAGGAGACGTGGGGAGCCCTGGGTGCCCTGCAGCTGCCCAAAGCACCACCCAGCTTCTCACTCGTCGTCGGTGGACCTGATTTTGACATATTTCTGTTTTTAATTTTATCTTTCCCAGTGACTCTTTCTCACTGCGTTTTGCCAACATATTGGTCTGCAGAGGACCTGGCCCAGTGAGGAAGGAAGACACCAAGAAGTGCATTCGAAGTCCGTGGAGCTTTCACATGTGTTAGGTGGACTTTTCAAAGGAGCATAAAGCCTTCGGGTGCCTCTTGAGCCCAGTGCAGCGCCTGGAGGCTGTGGGCATCCGGCAGACACACAGCGACCCCTGCCCCCAATTACCAGGCGCACAGGGGCAACGTCAATCTCCTACTCCAAAAGCCAAAAAGCCAGCGAACCATGGCAGGGCTCTCGCCAAAACCCCGTGAGGTCCCCAGGAACTCTGTCTCAGTCAACCTGTTGGCTGCTGGGACTCCAGGACCCGACCAGCACAACTGTGTGGAGAGGAGAAGTTTATCTGGGCGCTCGTGGTTTCAGAGGTCTCAGTCCACAGGGGGCCGGCTGGAGGCGAGGCTGGACATCATGGCGGGAGAGGGTGGCAGGACTCACATGGTGATCAGGAAGCAGAGAGAAACTCGGCTCTCCAGATACAATACCTACCCCCAGCCTCGCCCCCGTCCCCACCTCCTCCGGCCACACCCCACTGCCCCCAGGTACCCCTCAGATGACCCCGGCAGGGGTGAACTCACCAGCCAGGTCAAGCCTGAGACCAGTCATTTCTCCTCTGGACCTCCTTGCACGGCTCGCACGCGAGCTCTGGGGACCCTCAGCTAAACCACGGCGCCAGGGTCTGGGAGGAGCCTCCACTCCGCCAGGACCGTCAGCGCTAAGTCACCAACCACGGTGCTCAGCCCTGAGGTCAGACACAAGTGGCAGCCAGAGGAAAAGACCCAATTCTCCTCCACTCAGGGACTCGGGGACCACAGCCAGGACACAGGCCAGTCGTCCTCCCAGCTCTGCCGGAGGGCCGAGGTCACACCCCACCATCCCTCGCACCTCCGGGAAGCACACTTCCCTCCTGGGCTGCTGGAGGGACCAGCACATGGGTGGACGGGAATGAAAGTGGGAGACGAGGCCACCAGTCACAGGTGCCCAGGGGACAGGCCGAGGAGGGATGGCCTTGGGGACCACTGGTGCACAGACATGGCTTCTAATTCAGGGAGAGCTGAGCAGTCCTCAGACAACCCAGAGTCTATGTCTTCCCCTCGGAGTCCAAGAGCCAAGTTATGGGACAAGAAGATCCCTCGTCCTCCGGCCAAGAGGCCCTCGGTGGAAGCCAGCTAGACGCTGGGCACTTGGCTCAGCACTTATAAAACAGCTCCGTCCCTTGTTAAACCCTGCAGGAGCCTGCCAACTGGCAAGCACCAGGCTGGACAGGCCTCAAGTCAGACAAGAGGGACTGAGCAGAAACCATGACCTGGGTCTGTGAGAAGCTCCGCGTCAATCAGGACTCGGTTTCAAAACCCAGAGCCACAGCACACTGCCAACAGAAGCACCGTGAGAGAGAGGTCACGTCTACAAAGGTTCTGTTTCATACCCTGAAAAATAAGTGCAGAAACAAGGTGTCTGTCGGAGCAGAATGCACATGCTTAGATGAACATCACAGTTGATCAGTGCTTCAGACACAGGCTCAGCCCCGTCGCATTCCCAAGAATGGCAATCGTCAAGAATACGAGCAACAATAAGTGTTGGCGAGGATGTGGGGAAAAGGCTCACTCCTACACTGCTGGTGGGGCTGCAAATTGGTGCAGTCACTCTGGAAAGCAGTATGGAGACTCCTCAGAAAACTTGGAATGCAACCCATTTGACCCAGCTATCCCACTCCTCAGTTTACACCCAAGGACTTAAAATCAACACACTACAGTGATGCGGCCACATCAATGTTTATAGCAGTTCAATTTACAACAGATGAATGGATAAAGATAATGTAGTATATATTCACAGCGGAATACTACCCAGCCTTAAAGAAGAATGAAATGATGGCATTTGCCAGTAAATAGAATATCATGCTAAGTGAAATAAGCCAATCCCGAAAAACCAAAGGCTGAATGCTTTACCTGATGTGTGGGTACTAATTCACAATGGGCAGGGGGCACAGGGGGAGTGCTGGGGAAGAACAGAGTTACTTTAGATTAGGTAGAGGGAAGGGAAGGGAGGAGAGGAAGGACAGCAGAGTGAACCGGACATCATTACACCAGGTACGTGTGCGTCTACGGGACCCGTGGGATTCCACGTCATGTGCAGCAGAAGAAGGAGAAGTTAAACTCCATCTATTCATGATGTGTCACAATTCACTCAGTGTCACATATAACTCATCAGAACAAATGAAACAACATCAGTGTGCGCAGAGGAGACTTCAAGACAGAGACAGGAAGGCCTGGGGTGCAGCTCGGTGGCACACCACCTGCCTGGCACGTGGACCTAGGCACACGGACCTGGGCACATGGACCCGGGCTTGGTCCCCAGCAGCACAGAACAAAGAAGGAAAGAAGGGAAGGAGAGTGGGATGGAAAGAGAACAGAGGTAGAGAAGACGGTCAGACAACAGATGGACAGGCAAGCCCGCCTGGGAAAGGCGGGGCCTGGGAGACCAGAGTCCAGAAGCAGCGCCAGGACAGCAGGACGGCGCCAGCCTGAGGGAGAGAAAGGCTTCAGAAGTTCCAGCAGCGACCACCCACTCCTGCCCCCGCAGCCTCCGCCTGCGCCTGACCAGCTTCACTGCTGATGCGAGGGAATCCCAGGTGACATTGGAGCTCTGCACCCTCCCCGCCACGCCCTCCCAGCTTTCCACCCTTGGACGTGGCCCTGCAGGACCGCTCGGCCCTGTGGGTCTGTCTGTGACCTCAGGAGAGGACGCCACCCCTAGCTGCTCCTGCAGCCCGCAGGCCTGGCTCTGTACTGCTGGGGACCCACCCAGATCCACACAAGGACACCCAAGTGACATGCGCTCAGCGGCTCAGGTCTCTGGGGATAAAGAGCTACCACCTGCTCATCATGCCTCCGGGGCCAGGGTGGGGCTTGTGCCCCAGAGGCTCACGAGCCAGAGCTTGGTCCCCAGTGTATAGGGGCAGTTGGGCCTCAGCAGGTGTGGTCACCTGCCCTCCTGGACACCAGCCCTCCTCAAGGGGCTAATGCTGGCCTCTGCGTGGGTTAGTTCTTCCAGGGAACTAGTTCTTGAAATGAGCTGTTATACGTGAGCCTGGCCCTTCTACTCACCAGGGACCAGTCTTGGATGTGTCCCTACCATATGACATCACCCACTGTGTCGTGACACCACCCAGGCCAACCAGATGGGGCCCTCTGATCTTGGTCCTCCAGCCTCCAAAACGACAGGCTAACTAAAACTTCTTTTCTTTATGCAGTACCCAGCCTTGGGTATTTTGTTGTAGCAAAAAGTATGGACAAAGACAATCACTCAACTGACACAAAGCCACACTGCAATGAGTCACCAGATGGGCCTCCTTGTCTGCTGACAGGACCCTCTGGATGAGAACCCACATGAAACGCCCTGTGGGCTGTCAAATGCAGGGACTTCCACCTTTCCTGGATTTTACCAAGTCACTCTTGCAAGTGACTGAGTGAGCCACCTCTTGCTGTGGGATGACCATCCCTGAACTTACTGGCTTAAAACATCAGATCCCGTCTCACAGGTTTGCAGGCGGAGTCAGGAGCTTCCTTGCAGGTGCTTCTGGCTGAGGGAGTCTGGGACATGGCCACCGTCAAGACGGGACTATGGCCAACAGACTGTGTGACCATGGCTACCGCCATCAGACCACTTGAGCAGGGCTATGGCCATCAGTCAACGTCACTCCAGGGCAGCTTCCGTGGCGGTGACATTCCCTGGGAGTCAACTCCAGGACGTGATCATCCAACTCTGGACCCCCTGAAATCCCCTCCGTCAGCCCTTCAACAGCTCTGCTCTTCCGTGGAGATCTGGGGTCTCGATCGCATCCTGGCTTTACTATGCACCATTGTCACATGGACCTGGGCTCAACCTGACGTTCTCACGGGCACAGTGAGGAGCCGGCTCTGCATTCCCACCCTCCCCCCACCTGTTCTGCCGCTCACCGGCGATTCTGCGCCTGGTGCACGATGATCCACGGAGAGGTGGGCCACTGGGGGGGAAACTGCACAGATGCTGCAGTTCTTGAGGGCCAGGGGCATGGCAACCGCATCTCCCCGCTCTGTGGGGTCTCCTGGCTACCACCACATGGCAGGGGGCATGTCAGTGGAGGATGTGAGGGGGAAGACTGGTCACGCAGCGAGATAAGATCAACCAATTCTCCAGAGTTCGGCAGGGATCCTGCTGATGGCTACGGCCATCATTCCGGCACCTCCACGGGGCCCAGCTCTTGAGCTCCAGGGCCCCCCACTCACTCACTGAGGACCCAGCCCACAAACCCCGGAGACACCCGCAAACCCGCCCACGCCTCAGCTCCCCAGTACCCAACTCCCCAGTGCCAGGGTGGGAACTCAACGTGGATCCGGGGACACACACACTCCGGCCTCCACGGGGCATCGAGGCCCCAGCCTCCGCCCTCCCTTCTGCCTGTGAGTGCAAGACCTCACTCCTCACCCCAGGGCACCGTGTCCAGGGCTCCAGGCTGCAGAGCACCCTCGCCCACGCACCTCCCTGGGCCCAGCTCCCCTTCTCCATTTTCCAAACCACGTTTCGTTCTCTGAGTCCAGTCAGGAAACCAGGGCCCACGTCGGGTGGTTTCATGGAAGGTTTAAACACTGAGCCACCTGCCAAGTCACTGCAAGGCTAGAGCCAAATGCAGAACAGGGACAGAGGTCAGCAAGGACTGGACCCTCCTGCTACAGGTCTGAGGGCCCAGAGAGAGAGTGGTCCTCAATGGCGGCTGCTCAGGGTGAGCTGGAGCAGGGTGAGCTCGGGGGGCTAGGGGCAGGCAGAAGGGCCATGCTGCAGCGGAGCTACCCACCTTCCCCTCCCGGCTGCCACCTCCCTTCAGCCATCAGCCAGAGGTGACAGCCACGGAACCTGGACGTGCAATTAGCGGGGTCCCTCCCTGGGGTGCCAGCAAGCAGAGGGCACCTGCCGAGGGTGGGGGCGAGTGGCAGATGACTGCAGAGCCACACCACGTGGCCTTACTCCACCCAGAGTCTACACACAGCAGGAGGAGCCTCCACGTGAGCGTGGTGAGCACACAGATAGAACAGACGGGGGACGCTTCTGAGGTTCAAAGATAAGGAAAGCTTCTCTTGAGCATCCAGGTAGAAAACACGGGTTACCCCGAAACAAGATGAGACGGACGGCCTCCTGCAGATCACTCGGCAGCCCGCCCTCCCCATGCTGTCCTCCAGGGCCACCCAAACCAAAACCAGCAGAGAAGTTTACAGATAAAAGAACGGGAAGAGATGTAAGGCGAACACAGAAAGAGAAAGTTAGGACTTCAAACAACTAAAAAGCTGTGAAAGTACCGCCAAGTCCACTTTATATTTGAGAAGTGTAAAATTCAAAATAATAGCATAGAAGCCACAAACGTTTATGCAACCCATCTCATAGCATTATAGGATAAAAGTACTCTAAATACAAAGAGAAAGTGATTTTTTAAATTGCTGAAGAACGGACACAGACAATGTGCTACACACCTGCTCACCATGGAATACTATTCAGCCATAAAAATGACGAAACCCTGTCATTTGCTATAAAGGGAAGGGAACGGAGAGGTATTATGTTTAGCAATGTCAACACAACAGACAAATTCTACCTGTTCTCACACACGTGCAGAATCTAAAAATGTTCACCTCACTGGAGAGTGGTATGGGGGTTACCAGAGGCTAGAGAAGAGAAGGGGGTCTCAGGCAGGTGGGACAGATCAACAGGTACAGAGCTAGGAGCACACAGGAAGGAGGCTGTTTTCTGCCTGATGGGGTGGAATTGCTACATTACAGCTACTATTTATTACTGTAGCAATGTGTGTTCCAAGCAGCCAGAAGAGCAGCTTTTGAACACAGTGTGTACTGGAGAAGCCCATCACCCAGGCCTGTCATGACACAGCACCCACCTGTACCCAGACACCACCCAGGCCCACAGGCCTGGCGACTGCTGACTACCTTAAAGAAATGTTTAAAATGTTTCCAAAAGTTAAAACATATATATAAGAGAAAAATTGTTGAAGACTTTAAAGATACTCTCTAAGCCTCTGACGAAACACCTTGACAAAGGGTAAAACCCAGAGCGTATTAAAAATCAGATCTTATTCTACGGAGGCTAACTGTGTACGTGTGTGTTCTCACAGGCTGTGCGTCTGTCTGTCTGTCCATACAACCCCCACCCAGAAATCAGGGTCCAGGTATCTACTAAACTTTTATAAAAGTTTCTCAAATGAAAGCCACAGAACAAACATCCACACAGGTATCTTAAAAGCAGGTTCTACCAGAGCTGAATATAAGTAGGATCGATGATAAAAGTCAATACTGTAAAACTGAAATTTTAATTTGCTGTTATAGTCTTCTTCAAAGCCCAAATTAAAATTATAATCACAGGCTGTGTTTAAAGCGACAAAAAATAAAAGCAATGTTTATTTCAAAAACAGTGCAGCAAAACGGTGCTCACATAGAGCCCTCGATCACAAGGATACTGTCCCATCCTGTAGGTCTGCAGCTGCACCTCTCATCGAGAGAAGGACCACAAAACACCCCAGGAACAGAGGACAGAGGGGGCACGGGGTGGAGGGGTGAGCAGAGGGCCTGGGGGGCTGGGTCCCAGCCCAGAGGTGGTGGCTGGCCTGTCTCCACCCGAGCAGTGGTGTCAGAACACGGAGCTCCACCTGCGGCTCCACGGGCTGCTCTAGACCCTGGAGCAATGAATTATTTTTCTCTCAAAATATAGAGATTGGACTTTCTATTGAGCAACGTGGGCTAATACCGCTCGCACCTTCTGAGTGTCTCAACAGCACCCTGTGCAGTGACGTGGAACCAGCTGGGGTGGTCTTACCATCTGTGACAACTGAAAAGTCACCTTGGAGACAGGCCCCACCAAGGAAAGTGTCACAGTGGAGGCCCTGCAGATCTCGGCCACCTGCCTGAGCCCCAGCTGACCGGGGACAGAACACGTGGGGACTTTTTCCTGTCATTTATCCCTGAACGATACAGTGTGACAACTGTTTACCTGGCATTTGCATTGAGTGGGGTTTATGAAAACCTAGAGGTGATTGAAAGTGGCTGGGAAGAGGTGCTTAGGTCATACGCAGCTTCTCCTCCATTTCACATAAGGATCTGAGCCCCTGCAGAACTCGGTGTCCCCAGGGGTCCTGGAACCGACCCCTGAAATCCAGGGACGACTGTCCCATTAGAATCGGCTCCACCCAACCTCTCTCTCCTGGGTAGTTTATTACTGTCTACGCCTCTCCAACCAATTTCCCAGGCTTGGTGACATATTTGTGTCTGCAGTGAACGACATTCACATAATCACAGTATTATGAACACAAGTTCTTCAGTTTTACATTTGAAATCAATAGACAAATCGCAAAAAAATTCTCTACAGAGAGAAAAGGCTCTAAGGGTCACCCTGGGAGATGAAACTAAGGAGAAAGAAACGCAGGGCGCAGAGCCTGTCCTCTGGGGCAGAGGTCAAGGTCGGGGGTCACAGGAGCAGAGCAGCCAGGCCGTGCGGTGAGGGATTCGAACACACCACGGGCTGGCAGAGACCGGGAGGCAGGGTCGGCTGCAGCTAAAGGCCTGGGATTGACTTCCCCACCACGGAGGCTCCAGGTCCCCTTTAACAGGAGGGTCAAAGCCGTCCACAGCCTGCAGGTCAGCCAATCACCAGGGCTCCGAGTCCAGGCGCTGGGCTGGGCGCTGGGCTTTGTATCTGTCTCCACTGTGCAGCCTGTGCCTTCCCTCTCCCTGTGTCACTTGTACAGAGTCAGCCACAAAACCGCACGGAACGTGATCATGACAATCAACCTAATCACCTGGCTATGCTGCAGACACTCACAGGTGTGCACGCGCACAGGCACGAGCGCACACAGAGTTCCTGGAAGAAAATAAACATGCAACCCCAGCAATTGCTGGGGGAGGAAGGTTTTACTGTCATTGTTCACCTCCTTGCTCACCTCCCTGCACTTGGAGCCATGGATCTACTTCATCTTTGCAGCTGCAGAGACGTTAACATGAGCTTAGCAACTACAGAGCCGAGGGACCTCCCTGGGCCCAGGGAGTTGCCACTAGGCCTGGGTGGCATGTGCCAGGGGCTCAGTGTGACCAGGATCAACAGCACTGGCCTGGGGACAGTGCTCCTCAGTCACAGGTCTTTAGGGTCACACTCGGCTGTGTCTCCTAGGCCACTTTTAAACTGTATTTTTGCTTACTTTCCTTTTTGCCGAGCTGTGCCTCGGCATGGTCGGCACGCTGGGCCGGATACTTGCCCACCACCAGGTCATGCCTTTAGCCTCCCCTACCCTGATTTTGATTTTGAGAGTGACCATCTCCCTGAGAACTGCCAAGGATCGTGGGCCCACAGGTATTCAGTGAGCCACCTGCTGGAAGGAACTTGGGCTCAGGGTCTCCTGTGTGGGACATCCCGCTGCAGGGACGCTTTGGACAGATGATTCGAGTTGCTCTCCCTAAAAATTATAAGACACAACATCCGGCTGCTTTGGGAGGCACCTCCTTAAGGCTATTTTTTTTTAATATTTATTTTTTAGGTATAGATAGACACAACACAATGCCTTTATTTTTATGTGGTGCTGAGGATCAAACCCGGGTCCCTGCCCGTGCTAGGCAAGTGCTCTACCGCTGAGCCACAATCCCAGCCCTCTTAAGGCTATTTTAATCTTTTTAATTAATGAGTTGGACAGAGAAGGATTCACTTTAATTTGTTTTATGCAACCTCCTATAAGATCCCCACGGAAGGCTGTCCTGCTGACGCTGCCCGGCATTCCCCGCTGCTTGGACATCTTGGGCCCTGTGTGAGAGTGAAGAGGCCTGTCCCGTGTCGGTGGCGGGCCAGGAGTGGCCAGGCCTGTGGGAAGTCGCTGTGGCCGCCCCAGCTGCTGTGGAGAGATCTCTGGTTGGCACCTCCACGTCTCCAAGGCCATCTCGCCCACTCGGGCTGCCAGGACAAAGCAACAGGGATCTGGGGGCCTCGCACCACGGGAATCTATGTTCCCACAGTTCCAGAGGTCGGCGGTCCAATCCGGAGATGCCAAGTACTGGACAAGGCTCCCTTCTGCGTCCTCAGAGGGCAGAAAGACAGAGGCAAGCTCTCGGGCGTCTTCTGAAAGGGCCCCGCCTGGGAGCCTGGCCTGGACCTCAAGACCTCCCAACAGCCTGTCTCCAGATGCCGCCCGGCCTGGGGTGAGGGCTTCTGTGTGGGAACCAGGGGAGGGGACAAGCACATCTCAGTCCCCAGCCCTGAACAGGCATCGAGCAAACAGTTGAGAAGGCTCAGAACCAAGCAGGAGCCTAAAAACATTCCCGCTGCGTTTTGCTTTTTATAACATTTTTTAAAGACCTGGATGCTCCTTATCTCACCAGAAGGAGCGTTAAGAGATTCATGCAGAAGGTGCGCGACCCCACCAGCTTCGTTTGGGCTAATTTGCATAAAATGAACAGCAGGTAAATCGGATCCCTGCAGCAGCCGGGGAAAGTGGAAAGTGGCTGGAGATTCACCTATTACCCAGTGGACGGCACGAGAATGTTTGGAAGTGTCATCACGACACCGAGGAGGACCTGCCCTTCTTCTGAGGCTTCTCCTTCTGCCCAAAACCACCCGCCCAGGGAAGGCCACCGCAACCCCCACAGAGTGCTGAGGGTGGTGTCCAGTCACCAGATGGTGGGCACTTAGAATACGCCACAGCTGTGGTCCAGGAGTGTTACGGGAGCAGCCCCTGCCTGTGTCCTCGAAAGGTCACAAAACAGCCAGAACCGGAGCCCAGAGACTGACCACCTGAGAAGGACACGCTCAGAAGAGCAGGGCACCACCTGGCTGAGCCTCAGGGGCCACTGCCAGGGGACGGCACGCTGGGCACAGACCTCCCAACACAGCCCAGACCCAGGAGCCCTGCAGACAGTAGCTGGAATGTCACAGAGAGGGCACAAAGTCACCCCGACCGCCAGATGGAGGACAGTGGCTGCAAGCAGGCGGCCACCTCCAGACATCTGCTGCACAAGGGCGGCGCTGGCCGATGGGGACACAGAAGCGGGAGAAAAAAGGGGCTCCAGCAGGTTCCTCCCTCAGCACCCAATCCTCACCGAGACCCAGGAATGCGGCAGAATCTGCTGGAGGGGACGCTGACCCTTCCACCCTTGGAGTACATTAAAAAACCACAAACTCACAAGACACGGCCACACTGACTGGGGGGCCACTCAGGGTGTCCCAGGGGTGCTGGAAAGGGGATGCATGGTCACCAGGTGGCCTGAGACAAGATGGTGTGGAGGGCTTGTTCCCTGAGAGCCACTGGGCAGAGCTGACCCCCACTCACTCCTCAGCAAACCTGGAACAAAACTCCCCATGGGCAGAGGGACAGGGAAGTAGCCCCAGGGGCAGCGCTTTCCTGGAGTCCTAAGGATAGTGACAAGTCCCCAGGGATCACGCCCATCTGGCATGAAAAGACAAAGGAAATTTCCTGAGTGGTCAGGCGTGAAGGAGCAGAGATGTCCAGGAGTCTTCCTTGGAGCAGGCGACACCAAGCACGGCCACCGTGGGTGGTGAGATCAAGACTACCCTCATTTTGCAGAGGAGGAAATGAAGCACAGGCAAATTAGATGGCTGACCACAGCCACGGTCAGCGAGAGGTGGCACAGGAGGCCCCGCCCAAGCAGTCGGTGCCAGGGCAGCCGCTCAGCAGGCCTCTGTGACCTGCCCGTTCACCTGGCCTCTGAGGGGCCTGGAGAGGCTGAGCTGGACAGGAGTGACCAGCAAAGGGGTCAGTGGGCTAGGTGTCCTGCCTGGCGGCCCAGACATCTCTGAAGTCATAACTGAGGCAGGGCCTCTGCTCTCCAAAACTCAGGGCTGTCCACATATTAGTACACCGAAGGCCAGCAGGAGGGTCCCCAGGGAATTCAAGAACGGACCTCCTCGGGGCAGGCACAAGGCCCAGCGAAGGCACCTGGAATGGACCTGGGGGCGTGGGTGGGCAGCGGCCTCCATGACTGAGGAGAAAGCCACCTTCAGCAGCCCTTGGCTGAGGACGTCAAGGGACAGGAGGAATCAGGAGCAGCAGGAGGGAAGGGCATGGAGCAGGGAGCTGTCACCTGCTGACCAGCCGCCAGGAGAGACAGCAGGAGCCAGTCCCACTCCCTGTTTCGAGCCAAAGAGGCACAAGAGCCAAACTAATTTAGTCATCTCCCAGCTCTCTCCCAAAATGACCTTAGTGTCCAGGGCCAGGGAGATGTGATGATCTTGCATGAGGGGCTTTGCCTATGCATCCAGCTTCAGGACCGCCCAGGGCCAGGAGATTTCAGACTGGAGGGTAAGGAGGAAGCAGAGTCCAGCCCCAGGTCTCTGACGTCCCCCAGGGCACCTGCCAGACTGTCCACTCCCGTGCTCTGCTGTCTCATGCTGGTCAGTCAGCCTCCCAGGGACACCCACACGCTCCCCTCTAAGCCATTCTGTGGCCACCAGTGGGGGCGGCTCATCAATGTCCAGCTCAGACTTGCTCAGGGGGGCTTCTCCCATCCTCGGGTCATCCAGAACCTGCAGAGTTCTCAGTATGAGTTTTCCATCAAGAAAACAAGAGTTGTGAGGCGTCGAACCTCTGAGCAGCCCTGGACTTGGCAGGGATGATCCAGAAGGTGCTCAGCTCTGAGCTGGCCAGCACTCAGGGTGCTACCCAGGACCCACCACTGTGGCCTCAGCACCGTGATAAGGTCAATGGATAAGCAAGGGGGACGGGGACAACGAAGGTGGCCTTGGTGGCCATGACATGGACACCAGCTTGCTGCCACCCTGAGCAATACCCTGGATGGTTCCAGCCTCAGCCACCCAGCTGGGATGGTGGGGGCTCCGAGGGGTACGGTGACCAACAGCAGAGGTGACATGGTGGGGGAGGGTTAGAATCAGACAACAAGGAGACGAGGACAGGGCACCCCAGGACTTTAACCTGTGGAGCACACACGTGCACACACACAAACAGACACACACACATAGGACATGCACACATACTGATGTACATGCACACCCATGCACATGTATGCACGTGCACACACGCACATGCACACCCATGCACACACATGCATGCACACTTATGTACATGCATGCACATGCACACACGCACATGCACATGTATGCATGTGCACACACACGCACATGCACACATACACATGCACACACACGCACATGCACATGTGCACACATGAGGGGCAAGGGATTCACAAAGGGGCTGGGTGTCACAGTAAGGCCCAGGCTTTGAGGAAACATCAGGACGACCCACGGACCCAGGAGAGACCCACAGACATAGGCAGCAGAATGGTGGGAACAGGAGCCGTGAGCAAGGGGCTTTCCAGCCCAGGTGCCAGAGGTGGCCAGCCACCAGGAGCCACTATAGCCCCCAAAGCCCACCTCATGGGGCGTGGGGGAGTCTATGGGCATCTTCGGGGGCCTCGCCCAGAGGCAGGCGCACTCTATTTCCAGTGAGCCATTTCCAAGTGATGCTCTGGTGTTTCACCCCAGGTGGTGCCCAAAGCTGAGTCCCCACCACAGGCAGCACCATGCCACTGTGCAGCTGAGGGATCAGGAAATGAAGGTGCAGGGCGCGCACACCAAGAAAACCACCTGCCAGGACCTGGAAGGGGACTGGGCCTTGGGTTTCATGTGTTTTGCTTTGTTTTGTTTTGCAGATTCAAAAAAATACCCAGGTTTACAAAATTCATGCAGGACACGAACAAATGAAAAAAAAATTTTAAAAGTACAACAATGTGGAAGCTCTGGGACATCCAGAAAAATAGTGACCATAAAATAGATAAATATCTGAGACATAACTGGTAATTTAAAAGGATAACACAAAATAAGGGACACCAGCCTTATCACAAATTTTTAGAGTTACTGTAACTAAACTAGGTTGGCAGTGGACAGAGAGTGAACAGAAGAGCAGAACAGAAACCAGAAGTCCCCCCACACGAGCCCAGTGGACAGACAGTCGATTATCCTGGAAAACAAACCAATCAGGTCAGACCCCACATCCACACTCACACCACAGACTGGAAACCTAAGGGGGAGAATTCACATTAGACTCCTGGCTAAACACGGGCCCCGTCTCCCTCGTTTCTCTGCTCCCTCCCTGAACACTGTAACACAGGAATGGCTGGGGCCGCGGACAAAGAGGAAGGAGAGAGATTTCAAAGGAGGCTGGAAAGTCAGAATTCGGAGGAGAGGGTGACCGTGGCTGGGACAAACCCTGGGAGGGAGCCGGTGATGGGCTGTGGCCCTGGCAATGGCCATGTCATGGGACACCTGGGCCAGGGACAGACAGCCCGCTCCATCCTTCACCTGCAAAGCCAGCACACAGCTTGTGTCCTGTGTCCCCAGGAGAGTCTGCAGGTCGGCCTCAGCAGAAATGAATGAGAGGACACAACAGGCCCAGTCCAGGGCTGGGGGAAGTGCCTGCTGGGGACAATGACTGGGGGACAAAGACTGGGGGACAGTCTGTGCACAGGACAGTGGAAGCCTTGGCCACCCAGAGTTCCACCAGCTGAGCAAATCCACAACTTCTCTTTCCCAGCCCAGCTCCGGGGACAGCGAGGGACTGCCACTCTACGTTAGAGGTCACTTAAAATTACTTGGTTTTTAAGTTATGTACAATACACTACACTAATAAGAAGTATTTACCTTTTTGATTTTAAAACAAAAGACAGATATTTACATGATCTTGAGAGTGAGGAATTAATTTTTAAGCATGACTCCAAAATTTAAAGATTTTAAAGTGGAGGATAAAATGTTTGATCAAATACATCTTAAAAAAAAAAAACCACTATATTCCAAATAACGTAAAAGAATAGACAGCAAGCTTGGAAAAAACTGCCTCGTGTAACAAAGACTATTGTTGTTTCCACTGGAGTTGAAGATCAATAGAAATACAGACATAAAACATCAGTACAAAATTCACAAAAGAAAAAATCGAGTGGCCAATACCTACATGGGAAAAAATGTATGTGTGCTTGCTTACAATCCTGGAAATCCAAAATAAAACAGTGCAAAACCACTTTGGCTACCCAATTTCAAAAAAAAAAAAAAAAACCCTAATGCTAATAATAACACGTGTCCACGGAGGAGGGGTTGGAAAGAACCTTCAGGAAAAGTGTCCAAGCGCCTGACCTGATGACTCTGCTCCTAAGAAGGAATCCTGAGGTGCAGAAAAGTCAAACACAACACCTGGCCCCTGGGGAACCATCAAGGGGACCCATGCAGCGGCACTGACCACCCCCACCACACAGTGGGTTCACCCCGAAGTCCTCCCATCACAGAGGACAACAGAACAAAGGACGCACACAAATCCAAGCTCCAGAGCCTTTATCCCCAGGGTGTTGTTGATGGTGACCTCTGCGACCCTGGGTAGTAAACTGTGTTTTCTTGTATTTACTCTTTTTAACCATTTTGACCACAACTCTTGCCCTCAGGCACCTAAAGGAACATGTCAACATCTGAAAGCCAAGAGCAGAGTAGCAGGGCTCTCCCGGGAAGTCCCTGGAGGGGGCCGAGTATCAACCACGGTCCCAGGGGCGGACTGATCCCCGGCGTGGCCACGTCAGCCGCGTGCCGTCGGTAGCTTGCCCAGCAACTCCACGGCGTTGGAGGGACAGCTCTGCCCAGAACTGACAGCAGCAGACGCCCGTGAGGACGGGCCGGTGAGTGGCAGATCCTGGGCAGAGCATGGCCACAGAGGGGGACAGCCCCACTCAAGGAGCTCTGAGCTGCAAGGACAGGAGGGGAGAGGCTGAGGGACGGCTCCTAGGATAAGGACTCAGTGCTCCTCCGAGAGATGCCAGCTCTGATGGGTACCAGGGCTGGCGGTGCCATCTCTGGCCAGCACAGGGGATCCAGAGAACTTCTCTGAGAAGGGTAAAAAGTGAAGGCATGCGTCATTGGAGAGGCAGGGAAGGGACATTGAACTGCCACACCCTTCTGGAAAGCATCCCACCTCTGTGACAGCCAGGGCTGTCTGCTCCCCAGGGATCTGCATGGCCCTGCACTACCCTTTGGCTTCGGTTTCTGACGCAGCTTCCGTGGCTGCTTACAGAGACCCTCTTCCCGGCCCTCGCCGGCCTCTGTCAGTGACCTGTGATCTGAAACCTCACTGGATTCATGAGGGGAGTTCCCATCTCAAAGGACCCCACAGTGACTGACTGGTGTCAATGCTAACGATCACTCCCTTACTCATCTGCTCGGAATGTCTTAACCGGGCCCTTCAAGAAACGCGTTGACTCCATTTTATCTTCTCTCCAGCTTCTTTTCCAACGAATTCAAAGAACTGAAAGAAGTCGTCCACCTGACTCATTCCCAGTCCTCCCTACCACCCAGGTGCCTGGCGGGAGCAGCGCCTGACCTGTAGCCACCACCTCACACTGGAGCAGATAAACCACAGCAAGTGACGCTCCTCCAGGGTCACTTGTCCTGAGAGCCACCATGAGATCCGCCCTGTTCTTCCCACGCCGACGACCGAGTGTCACCACCCAGAGGGCCATGTGTACAGCTGGGTCCCCACAGGACTGTCCTCCGACTGAATTTAAGGACCGTCTCTAAACACGTCTTCCAGACAGAGCATGGACCACCAACTGCAAAGAACACACACAGCGCAACGCACACATACGCCCCTCCCCAAAGGCCAGGAGAGGAAGAAGACTCCCCGTTCAGGCTGGCCCCACTCACGGAGGGCCTGTTCCCTCTACTGGAGATCAGCTCACACCCCCAGGACTCACCTGACGCCCAGCACCAAGGTCACTGTCCTGTGAAGCTCAGTCCTGTGCAAACCCAGGGTAAGGAGATGCTGACCTCAACCGCAGGGTCCTTCCTGCGGAAGGTCAAATTCAGCCTGGCCTTTGAATGACAAAGGGCTTCAGTTGCACCAGCAAAGACAGAGGTCTGTCATCCTGCGGGGACCTGAAGGTGGCAGAGGCAAAAGCACACAGCCACAAAAAGGCCAGACCAAAGCCACTAAAGAGCCCAGCACTGCACTCCGCACGTCTCGGGGAGGCCCGAGGGTCCCATTCATGTCTGGGCAGAGGCTGCCAGCAGCGGGAGGTGGGGAGGGCCCACGTCTGTGAGATGCGATGGCAGGAGGGACACTCAAAGCCTGGAGGACCAGAAGAGCAGGAGCAGCAAGCAGCCAGGGCTGAACTTGAGGGACAACCGTGAGAAGCGGCGTCCGGACAACGGGAACAGAGAAGTCAAGACCAACTGTGCCCCACCCCCACTCACGCACTGATGTCTCAGAAGACACCAGAACAGGACATGCTTGGACTGCGGTCAGGAAGAGGAATCAGAGAAAGCGAGGCCGTCAGGGCGGCGCTGGCCTAGTGTACCACATCCTCACACGCAGATGGGCAGGGGCAGGAACACCCCATGGGCACACGGAGCACACCTGTGGCTGCCTTCGCACAAGGCAGCAGCGTAGAGCGGTCACCACATGGACCCGATAAGCCAAAAACCTACGACATTTACTGCAGGTTGAGCGTCCCTGATCCAAAATTCCCAAATGCTCCAAAATCTGACACTTTCTGAGAGTGGACGTGACACCACAGGTAGAAAGTCCCACACGGACCTCACATGATGGGCTGAGGGCAAAACAGCCCCCCAAAAATACTGTCAATGCACCTTCAGGCTCAGGGAGACACAAACTGAGATGGAGGTCACCTTGAGACTCAGGTCCCTATCCCACCTCGCATCAGTCCTTCTGCAGCCTGCCAACCTCTAAACAAACAGACTGTACCCTAAAACCCAAGGGGCAACACCAGGCAAACAGGAAGGCAGGGGACGCCACGGCCCGGCGGAGCTGGACACCATGGCAGTGAGCAGGAGCTGGGCCCCGCCCACAGCTGCAAAGGGCAGGGCCATCGAAGCACAGCCAAGTCCAATCGCACCGTGGTCCAGCCCAGGTGCAGAACATCCAGCAGTAACTCATCTTGGGGAAACACACTCTGCAAGGATGAGGCAGGCACCCTAGGGACCAGCAGAGCCCTGGTCCTAGTTTGAGGTGCAACAGTGAAACCAGGGAACCGAGAACAACACAGGAGGATCGGTGGCCAGTGCAGGAGGAGGGAGGTCCAGTGGGCAGCCAGCCGGGAAGGTGCTAAAGTCTGCAGGGTGGGTGGGGCCACTGATACTGCAATCCGGTGACCCACTGAGCAGCCTCTTCCCTGCTTACAATAAATGTGTCTGCAAAGAACTGGAAGAACAAAGATTGGGGAAATGAGACAGGCCCTGCTCCCGGAATGTGCAGGCTTCCATGCAGAAGCACACGGATGCCCAAGAAGGGGTGTTAAAATGTCCTGTGGGTATCCTCTGCAGACCCGGGTACATCCTGACTAACCAGGATTCCAGGAGGAGCCTGGACTCCCAGGTTAGGAGCCTGATTTCCAAAATCATATGTCAAACTTCACTAGGGATGAGCTGTGTTGACTTTCAGCAAAGTGAGCAGTCTGCCCTGATCCAAGGTTTTGCCTTCTGCAGTTTCAGTCTGAAAATATTGAATGGAAAGTTCCAGAACTTGGAGTGGCATGATGAAATCGACAAATGTCCTGCCCCATCCTGCCCAGGACATGACTCATTCCTTTCTTCAGTGTGTCCACACTGTATATGCTACCAACCCACCTCGTCCCTTAAAAGCCTCTGGTTATCAAATCAACTGTCACAGTATCACAGTGCTTGTGTTCAAGTACTTAATAAGGGGCCCCAAAACCCAAGAGTAGTGACTCTGGCAATTCAGAGATGCCAAAGAGAAGCCATAAAATACTTCCTTTTAGTAAAAAAAAAATATAAAAAATAAAAGTTCCCAACACAATAAGGAAATAATAAAAAGACTCTGGTTTGGGTGCTGACACATACATGAGAGTGAGTCTTCTGTCCATGAAATCGTGAAGAAAGAGAAATAAACGTGTGCTCTCGAGCTGCAAAGGCCATGGCCACAGTGTGTGGTAAGTTCTTAGTTAAGATGGAAAAAGCATTAAATTTGTGGGTGGAAGATAGGAACATAAAATGTGTTCCAATCATTCTGTTTTATTATTAGTTATCTTATCGTCTTCATGTGCCTAACTTATAAATTAAACGTTCTCGTGGGTGTGTGTGAACAGGAAAAAGCATGGTACGTGTAGGGCTTGGAACTGTCCGCAGTTCCGAGTGTCCGCTGAGGGCCTTGAAGTGTACCCTGGAGGGACAAGGGGGTGTCCTGTCTCACTTCTCTGCAGCTGGGCAGACTAATCTACAGCAACGGGGCAACCTCACTGGGTTGTTGAACGCGCCAACCTGCGAGTTACTTAGAAATGACTGCTTACATAACCACCAGCTCTAATCCACTCCTCACCTCCGTGCTAACCTGCAGCACTCCGAGTCTGCTCAACTTAA
The DNA here is from genome assembly GCF_052094955.1 of Ictidomys tridecemlineatus. Lineage (NCBI taxonomy): Eukaryota > Metazoa > Chordata > Mammalia > Rodentia > Sciuridae > Ictidomys > Ictidomys tridecemlineatus. The sequence continues at coordinate 122,125,560 of NC_135486.1, forward strand.
AGACTTGCTCTTCTAGGGGAAACACACACCCTGCCCTTGCGTGTCCAAAGTTCACCCCCCACTGCCCTCGTCCCCTGACGGTTCACAAAGCGTGGAAAGAGGGCCAAGAAAAAGCCCTTGTCAACGCTGACAGGCTGAGAGAGGCGGCTGAGTTTAAAAGTAGGGAGAGGCTCCAGCTCAACACAATTTATTAGTCATCGCAGGCTGAGCGCGTCAAGACTGGGTGACAAACGCCAAGAACATCAATTATGCACTATTCCTGCACCAGGTCTGACATACCCACGCCGGCACCGAGACCGATATGTCGTGAATGTTTTCTGTTGATTTCGAAGACAGGAGGGAATATTTGGGGAGGGAGTGGTAGCCATGATCACGCTGCACAAAGTAGGGTGGTCTGCATCAGCATCACACCTGGAGACGGGCCCTTGAACATCTGTCAAGGTGTCAACTCCGAGCCCAGGAGCAAACATCTGTCAAAGTGTCAACTCCGAGCCCAGAAGCAAACATCTGTCACGGGACACCAAGCCCATCACACTCTGTGGTTAACCAAGGCTGGGGGGAGGGGTGACACTCACAGGTGCCCTTCACGGGACCACACCAACGTCCTTCTGGAGGTCTGGCAGTCACCAGTTCCTTTGTACCTGGGCCTTGGCACAGCTCCACCTGCCACATCTGTCCTGGCCTCCAGGCCACAGCCACCCTGACATGGTGATCTGGACTGGGGACAAATCCCTCTGGACCCCAGTTCCATGCACCACTAAACCGGCGTCGGCCGGATGATTCCTCAGGTGCTCCTGCTTCCCAACCTCAGATCTGACTCTAAATGGCAACCAGGGACAGCAGACTGTGCTGGCTCCTGAGGGCAAACAAGTGTCATCCAGATGTGAGAGTGACTCTTTAGAGAGGACCTGGAGACCACGCTGGGCGCAATCCCAGGGGCAGGAAAAGCAGGTCTGAGCTGAGACTGGGCCCCTGGGAGATGACCGTGCAGCCAAGTTGGGGACCCACTGAACGGAGTCTCTGCTTCCGATTCCTGCACTCACACCTACGGCTGGGAGGCCCGTCCCACCTGCACCCTGGGCATCGCCACTGCCTACCCTCCATCCAGCCTTTCCCAAGAGGGCAGCAGTGGCCTCCTCCACTCCGGGGTTCTCATTCTTGGGGGTTCTCTGTCCCAATCAGTACCTGCCTCTTGAATTTGCTTTTCTGTCTGTGATTATTCCCTGCTGTCCTCCAAACTCCTGCAAGACATGGCCACTCCTGGGGAATGTCAACTGTCACCTCCACATGGCCACCTCACCTCTCTGCAACCATGGTGTTTCAAACCAGAGGAGGGAACTGGTCTCCAGTAGCACCTCATGCAGAGATCGCCAAGCACGCAGACCCTCCAGGCCAAGACGGGAACTCTCAGGAGTCAGGCAGGTCCGTGGCAAGTGCCCCTTGGCTCTAGGCCCTTTTGGGTAGAGGACTGAGTCAGCCTGCTCAGGCCAACAGGAAGGGCTGAGTGGAGACCCCTGGTGGCACCGGGAGTACTGGGATTCCTCCCTGCAGCCTGCTACCCCTCAAGGGCCCCAGCGGGCGCTACGCTGGGTTTGGAAGGCCAGAGAGAGGGGTTTCCCCTTTGGGAGCTGAGACTTGGAGAGCGTCATCATTTACTGAGGGTCACATGGGAGCCAAGTCCAAAGCCAGCAGCACTGGGGTCCTCCGGAGCAGGCAGCAGGGTGGTGTCCACACAGCTAACCTGAGGGTGGGGTCCTGTTGAGAAGGAGGACCACTGACCTGGGCTGAGGGCAGACACCTGTCCTTGACCTGCCACCACCAGCTACTCCTGAGGGAAGGACCTGGGGGCAATGGCAGACGGGGCTTCAAGGTGCGATGCCCGTGGGGGACCCTGCAGCTCTGCCTCCCTGAGTCTGCCAGACGAAAAGTGGCTCCTAACCCTTGACACCATTGACCGGCTCGGTCCTGACCTTTCCTGCAGACAGGATGCTTGTCTTGAGAGGCACAGGGAAGGGGAGGACCTGCACTAGGGAGGCCCAGTGCTCTGGGGAAGGCCAGAAGGGTTTCCATCTGCCTGGCCCTGACCTGTGACCCTGACCTGCAGCCCTGGGTCACATGCTGCGACCCGTCTTTTCCTCTTCGGGAAAGCGGGGGAAATGCTGGGAACCAGAGAGCAGGGGACAGAGCACCAGGCCCACGTGCTCCTGCCGTCGTCCCTCTGCTGGACGTGGGGGGTGTTTATGTGTGTGTATAGTGAATCATCGCCCATAGACCAGGCTTAAAAACCAAGCAACTGGTTCTCAGAAGAAGCAGTAGGAGCGCTGGAGGCTGAGGCTCCACCCGCGTGCAGTACAGATGTTGGAGATTTCCTTACCAGGCTATAAAAATGTTTACACAGTAATTAGGCCTGTTATCAGTACACAGACAGATTACGCGCAGAATGAATGAGCAGCTCAGAAACCTCCCGTTCCCAGCATAGGCAGAGTGCTTTCCTAATTCTTTGAGTTTAATAAAGTAAATTCATGTGCTGGTAACAAGGAGCCACCGCTCAGTGCAGGGGAAAGGGTGCCAGGCTGGGGCTGGACCCTGTTAGACAAAATACACACGGTGTCACCTGTCCCACCAATAGGGGAGCAGCCAGGTCCCTGTCCCTCTTCAGGGGGAGGAGCAGCACCCCCTCTGAGCACGCCCCCTCTCTTCCCTCCACCAAGGAGGGCACACTGATCAATGGAGGGGAGGGGCTCCAGCAGGGCAGGGTTGGTGGCAGCTACTTCCTGAAGCTGGAGCCCCCCCCCCCCCCCCCCCGCCCAATCCAGTCTGTACAAGAGGACGACAAGGTCGACTTTGCTTCATGCAAATATGGCTTCTTCTAAAGCGCACCAGGGCCACTCAGTAACACTCAGTCGGTATTCTTCCTGCTTGTATTATATTCTGTTCTAATAAATATGTCACCAAAATAATTAGCTGAGCTGCTGAATTTACACTTCTAACTTTGGTTAATGGAAAAAAAATGCAAGTGATTTGTGATGACGATACAAACTTTTGGGATCCAGCACTACAGCAATAATGTCTACTGTTGAGAGATGAGTTTTTAATGAATATTTAATTGCTCTGTTCTTTATAAGTATAAATTATGCTTCCAGTAAAACACTTGGAATATTAAAAAGGCAATATTCTGTTTCTCTTAGCTAAGTTAGGCATTTATGCCTCCTAATAATTTGTTCAAGGGGGAAGAAAGGTCATCTAGGTTTCAAGGTCTGTGAAGGAAGGTGGAGGGTCATCTGGAGGCAGGGCAACCTGTGACAGTGACCTGGATGACAACGACATCCAGACGTGTGGACCTGAAATGAACAGGACGAAACATAACAAGGGGGACACTGGGGCTGAGAGTCAGGAAAGGGCTTTTGCTCTCAGGTGACATTTCTATATTGCCTTAATTTCTTTTTGAAAAAGAAAGTTTAGTCTCTTGATTAAAAATATTTCTCTAGTGTAAAACAAAGAGCCGCACCAGGGCAGCTGGAGTAAAACGAGCATCTTCTCTTTTGTCCCAACCAGGACTGTGGCTTGGGACACTAAAACTTCAGAAATAAAACGGCAGGACAAAGGGCGGGGAGAGAGCACCCCAACCCAGGCATTTGCCATCGTCTGTTTCTGTGTTTTAAATCAAACTTTCTCCATGATAAAAGAAATGTGTGCTTATTTCACAATTTAAAAAAAAAAAAATCGTGCACAATGCCAACACCTCCGGACAAGCATCATTAACGTTTTGGGTCTATTTCTTCCCATTTTTCTTCTGTACCATCTTTTAAAACAAAACCAACATCATGCGAGAAATGTAGTTTTGCCTGGGCTCCCATTTAATTGGCACACAAGAAATCACTAAATTAAGGTCAGCAAAGCGTTTTCTCTCCATCTGTTCCTTTTAAACACTGCATTTCACTCCACACTCGAAGGGATCGACACTCGAGTGCTTGTACCAAGGTAATACGTTGGCGACCAACCACAGCCGATGCCGGGTGATCTTCAGAGAACCCACGTTCCATCCGGTCCCAAACCTGTCTGACCGTCCAGTGGCTGCCATCTGACAGCATCCAACCCCAGCTGCACGTGTGACCCTCAAGGAGCAGTCCTGCCCTCTGAACTCGCCTCCGCCACGCCCCCCTCCGCCCCACTCCCACTGCCCAGCTCCTTCCCACAGCAGGACCTTGGCTCGGGCTGTTACCACTGCCTGGTGGCCCCTTCCCAGGTCCTCCCCTAATTTAGTCCTCATGCCACTCTGGGGTCAGCACAAACAGAGCTCCTACATGAGGCCTTTCTTGCCCACCGATCTGAATGCCCCAGGCCACTCAGCCATGTCCTGTGGTTAGTTTTATTTCCATGTTTTTCTTTCCTGTCCTTCATCTCTAGAATACATAGGAGCCACCTGTCCAAGTCACCACTCCCCCGGTACAAAGGCCAGAGGTGCTCAGTACACACTAGTGGGGTCAATCAAAGTGTTCACAAAGAGTCCAGCTTCGTGGGGGCCCGAGACAAAGCAACCTGCTCTAACAGGCCTCTAATGAGACTCTTTAAACAGGCCACCCCTTCCTCCCACCTGGTCTCCGAAAGCTGCCACGGCACCGCCCATGACAAAACCAGCCCGCCACCCAGCCTTGGAGACTGATCTGCTCCTCACGGTCACCCACGCCGGAGGCCTCATGGTCAGGGTGCACCTCCCTGCCTGTGGCCAGCTTCTCCTTCAGGGGAGGACAAAACCATCTGTCAGCAGGATCATTCCAGAAAATGGCATCTCATCCCAATGACCTTTTGGAAAACTACCCCTAGACCTGGGAACCCGGTGCCATACAACTGAAATTCCAAACGGAGCAGAATAATCCAATAACCATTGCTGTGCAAAAGGCCGGACACGTTTACCTCACAGCATCACCCGGGGACACCACGGGCAGTCCCTGACGCCAAGAGCCCATGGGCCACCTAATTCCCATCTGCTTCCTGGTGGCTGTCCAGCCGTGCCCTCGGGCCTGAGTTCCCATCAACACATCAAGGGCGCGCTCTGCTTTACTCGTTTACCAGGGTTAGTCTCTGTTGTTTGCGACCCGGGAAACCCCAATCGACAGTCCCTCAGGAGTCCCCAGCTGGTGTCCAGCACCATGGCCTCACCGGCATTCAGGCCTCTGGTCTTCTGGCTGCTAGAGCCATTTGGCTACATGGTCATCAGCCACCTTAGAGCATGTCACTCATCCCCAGTGGGCCAACAGGGAGGCCTGGTCCTCACAAAGACACTCACCCCTCCTTCCAGCCTCTTCCCCCACTGCCCCTGGCCTCAGCCTCAGCTCCAGAGCTCCAACCCGAAGCTGCCTCCTCGGCCCCAGGTTTTGCTGCCTTCCCTCGGCACTGCAAGGCCAGCTAAGCCTGAGCACCCCCACCCTCTCTAGACCCAGCTCGACGCTCCCTCCACCTTCTCCACTCACAGACGTGCATCCCAGTGCAGTCCGCCTGCCCCCAACCTGTGAATTCCTGGATGACAGCCACTGGGTCATCCTCTCTCCATCCTGACCAAATAATGGGAGCCGAAAAAATCTTTGTTAGGTGCTAAATGATTAAAAGCACCATTCACTTTGAAAACCCTGGGTCAGATGCAACAATTGTGCTTTCATTCTCCTCCTTCCACTCACACTTCAGAATTGCCCTCAAATTGAGCATTCTGAGGAAGCGGTCAGTGCTCCGCCAATCTTGAAGGATGGGCTTGATGCTTCAGAGCTGGGACTCGCGCTGCTTTAACAAGCTCGGAGGCCACCGCCGGCTGCACTGCCTGATGGCTCTCCATCACGAGGAGCCGTCTCAGACTCTCTGGCTACCTTCCTGTCAGCCTCAAGTGAAGGGCAAAGAGGCCACCCATCTAATACCAACGTAGGCACAGACAGAGAATCTGCAAAATATTAATAGCACAGGTCTAATGAACCCAGGGTGGGCTCAAGCCCACACGGGGCTCCAGTAAGGTTGGGTAGTTCGCCTCTTCCTCAGACAGGGCAGCCCAAGTCACAGCTGCCCAGCACCCAAGTCTCCTCCTCAGATATGAGGAGAGTGATGCAGACTCAGATTCACTCTATAAACACGGGTGGGGCACCCACAGTATGACTGGTTCTCAACAAGGCATGTCGGGGAAGAGCCCCACACCCCTGTGCAAAGCATAGACAGGTGATGTGCAGAGTGCTCTGGGGGAGTCCGAAGCCCCAGCCCCTGGGGTGATCATCCTGACCCTCCACGGCTATTGAACTTCCCTTAGCTTCAGTTTTCAAATACGAAAAATGAGGAGTTCATGAGCTTGAATGTGTAAATGTGCCTGAAACAGAGTTAGAGTCTCAGAATCAGGGGGGCCTTCAGGGGCTTCCACGCTCAGTTCTATCAGAGCCAGAATTTTCCCCTAAATAGACTTCATGTTCCCTTCTGCCACCCAGCACGCTCTGCACAGGTCAGCAATCCTGGAAGGGGCTGGTATGACCATCACTGCATATGTGGCCACAGACTCCGGGGCCAGCCACAACACCCCTCCAGTGCTGGTGACCCAGGGACACACAGTTCCTCCCAAGTCCTCTTGCTATGCAAACTCAGTTTATCAATTTCTACCCTGAAACCCAGCCCTGCTGAGTACTTAAGCACTGACCAGAGACCTCCCACTTGGAGATAAGTGTCAACCTCACCAAGGAGCAGCTGTTACTCACACGCACAGCACCTTGTCCCAATGCCCCCATCGCCTCTTTCAGAGGAGAGGGAGTCCTGTGTCTCCATCCAATCTCATCACCATTTTCTTAAAGGAACCAGCTGATTTAATTATTTTCTTTCTACGAAGCCTTTGTCCTCCACCCTGACTGAAAGTCCAGAAACTAGTAATCGTTACTTTCAGAGTTCAAGGAAAGGTGACATCTTGGTGAACAATTCTAAGAGGATTTTGCTCTCCTCCAATAAAATATTCTCGGGATTGGATTTCCGAAGAGTCCTGTTTTCATTACTCCCCTTGGATACGCCCAGTAACCAGCTTCCATGTCATGAACCAGCTTCATGGTGAACACAGCCCCTCTTCACACAGCTACTGCTTTGGAAAACCCACACCCAGGCAGCAAGCTCAGGCAGAGGGGCCCCTCTGCAGGGTTCCAGCAGGCCATTCAGCTCAGGGTGGCCCCAGGGCCTCCCACCCAGTGCCCGAGGAACTAGTAAAGTTATGCAGTTCCTGGATCCCGGGAATGCACCCTTAACTGGGCAAAGCAATCAAGCTTCCAGCCCAGGAGAAATCTGAATTGCCACCTAGACTTCAGTCAACAACTCCTGCACACAGGTAGAAATAAAAATGGCCTCCAGGAGCTTGGTGGGTAGCTCAGAGGCAGAAGCTTGCCTTGCCTGCAAGAGGCACTGTGGGGGATAAAGATCAACCCCGCCCTATATAAGGGGAATGGAACCCACCTGCAAGCCCAGGGGAGCTGAAGTTGCATTTCTATGAAAATCATGTCCTGCTCTGGCCTCAAGATAATTTCACACCAAATGGCCTTACAACCTCTTCCAAAGCTGTGATACCGGAATTGAGGGGAATTTAAAAAAAAAAAAAAAAAAAAAAAAAAAACCTTTGCAGCTGAAAGTCAGTAGTTAAAGAAGCAGAACATAAGTTCTTCTATGTCCCCAAATCTGTCCATTCTTTCCAGGGAAGGTCATCTCAACTCTACTGCAGAGGCTGTGCGGGCCACTGTAGAATGTAGTTATTATCACCACTAATGAGACTAAAGCATCGCACACAGCCTGCACCCGGCTGCCATTCTCTGAAAGTGTGTGTGTGTGTGTGTGTGTGTGTGTGTGTTGTGTGTGTGTGTGTGTATACACGCGTGCCTGTCTCCCCCACCTACCTCCACCCCACGCCGCCCACCCCCCAAAAAACAGGCTAAGGGCCTGGGGATGGCGCCCCAGTCTTGGCACCCAAGGAACTGCAGGCACTGCTTCACCTGGAAGCCAAGGGCTGGGGCACAAATGGAAGAAAGGTGCTTTCCTCACACACTCCCAGTCCACGCAAAATAAGCAAAGGGAAGTAACGCCCGGGCTGGGGGCCCAGGGCGCACGTGGCTGGCGCCCTCCGTGCACCCTGCGCACCACCTGCCGATCCAGCCCGGGCCCGGGCCGGCCCAGAACTACCTGCTGCTGCCTGGGCGCCCTCAGGCCAAGTCTGAGGAAGTTCACTCCCCGTCGCGCCGGTCTGCGGAGCCCGGGCACCCGCGGAAACCCGGACCGTCCCAGAGAGCCGGCGGCCGACCCTGCCCGGGCGCTGGACTCACCAGGCTGCCGGGAGCCCGCAGCCAGCTCCCAGAGGGGCCTCCCAAAGCCTCCGGGTGACCCCGCGCGTCCCAGGGCCCACGGACTATGGGCCGGCCGGCGCGAAGAGCGTGCGCCGGGAGGGCCAGCAGCCCGCGCTGAGGGCTGGAGATGAGGGCACCCTGCGTCCCGCCTCCCCCATCGCCATGACTCCGGCTTCCCGGAGACCTGCATGTCGCCAGAGCTCCCACCTGGGCTGCGCTGCGGCTCCCGGCCCCCTGCCCTGCCTTCCCACCGCCGGGCGCCCGTGGTCGGGGGCGCGCAGTCGGGTGGCCGCCGGCGCCGGGGAATCGGCGAGCTGTGCCCAGCCTCCAGCCTGCACGGTGCCGGGACACCCGAGTGAGCCGCAGCCCTGCCCCAGCCTCACGCCCCCGGGCGGCAGCCGGAGGCCAGCAGGGAGGGCAAGGTGGCTGCGGCGGCCCCCAGCCCGGCCGGCGGGTGCCGCGGGTGCCGAGTGTCGGTGCCAACAGGTACGGGAGGCGCTGCCAGCAGCCCGCCCGCCCACTCTGGGACAGGGGCCCGCCGCGGCCCGGTGGGGGCTCGGTGGAGAGGGGCGCGGGCGGAGGGAAGAGACAGGGGAGCCGCAAGCGGCGGCACTTACCTCTCGCTGGGCCGGGGCCCCGCAGCCCGGCTGCCGAGGCGCCTCCGCGAGGCGCGGGGCTTCCTCCGAGGCCCGCAGGCAGGGGGCGGCGCGGAACCGAGGCGCCGAGCGCAGCGCCCGCCTCTGGCTCACACCCCCAGCCGGCGGCCGCGTGCCCGCGCCGGCATCCTTGCTGCCGCCGGCTCCCACCGCGCCCCCGGGCCGCTCCCCACGCGCGCGCCGGGCCGGCGCGAGCCCCTCGTCGGCTGGGAGCAGGATCCGGGCGCGCTCCTCCTGTCCTTGTCCTCTGCTCCCGTCTGGGGACGTGCGCCCCGCACCCCCTGCACCGCGCACTCCTCTACCCCTCCCGCTCCCGCTGGCCGCGCGGGCTCAGCCCATGTGCGCGGCTGCCTCGCTGCGCCCTGGAGCCCAGTGGCCGAGGCCCCGCCGGAGTTGCGCGCCCTAGAAACTCCATGCAGCTCTGGCCTCCTCCCTGGCTCCTCCCTGGCGGCCCCTGGGGCCTCGCGGCCGCCCGCACCGCAACCCCCGCCCTGCTCTTGCAGGAGCTGGGTTTCTGGGCCGGCTCCGCCGCCTGCCGCCCGCCGCCCGGCTGCTCCGAGGGTCGGGGAGCCCCCACCCCAGCCCCTAGCCTCTCCAATGGCTCCCTGGGTTTCCAGGCAGCACAACCTGAGGAACGCCTTGGCGCGCGCGCACTCACACTAGCGCACACACACGCACTCTGCACATACAGACAGACACACGCGGGGGGCGAGCTGGAGCTTGGCAGACGGTGCTCCTTCCTTTCCTCCCCAAAGAAGCTGCCCACGTTAACTCCGGCAAACTGCTGTTTCTGGGCATTGGACAACTCACCGGAGCACCTACGACCTTAACTACTTCATCCCCAGCACCCACGCCCTATGGCCACAATTCACCTGAGTCCGGTGCAGGGAAAGGGCAGAACACCAGGGTGGAAGGGCTAGCCGCACAAAGTAGAAGAGGAGGTGAATGACGGTGCCACCCCTGGCATGTTCTGGGGAGGCATGCCCAGCCAGCCTGCCTCTGATCCCAGCCCCCTGGAGCCCGAGCACACATGGTGTGGCCCCCACGTCCTCCAAGGTCACAGAATGAATTTTGTGAGGAAGAGAAGGCTCTTGGGTGCAGGTGAGAGCTGGACGTCTCACAGACCACAACCTGCCCTGGCGTTGACCCCCTCAAGTCTCTTCCCAGGCAGACCCTTGTCTCCCTTGCCCCATGCCTCAAGGGAAAACAGCCTACAGTCACCATTTACCTCCCTTGTTCCCATCTGTCTCCCTCCCTGTGCCCAGGAACTGACAGAATACACAATGTCACCAAGGTGTGTGTTGTCAGGAGAAAAATGGAAATCCCAGGCTGTCTCAGCTCATCCACAGACAGACTCAGACACCTGCCAGTTCCTTCCTGTTCCTTGCAGGGGTGTGCTGGAGCAGGCTAGTATTTCCTCACACCACCCCCTTTTCCAGGGTCCCAGTTTCTTGCCCCCTCTGTGTGGTAGAACGACTGCTCACCAGCTCAGATGCCTCCACTTCCCAGAATCAAAGAAAAGACACATGCAAAGCAGGCCGTGTGGCTCTAAGTCGCTCCTCCAGGCAGCTCGGCAATCGCCTCTCCACTGCCTGCTTCAGGTGCCAAGGGAGTTTGGGCATGGGCACTGCCAGCCAGTGACACAAGTTAGTCAGGGTGCCCTCCTGTCTGTGCTTCTGGCTTGCAGCCTGAGCAGTTCTGACTCCCTGTAGTGCTCGTTGCAGGCACTACATGGTCGGCATTTAGTGTTTGCTACCACATCTCTTATGGTCCAGACCCTCCTTCCAAATTATCACCTTAGGCCACTGGTTGAGTTTTATGGACCTAGTTCAGAGATGTGCATAAAAGAGGTTTCCATAAATGGTTTCAGGAAGAGGAATAGAGTTCAAGTCTCCATATGATCTTTCTCTCTGAGTCCTTAGTTTGCATAACAGCTGCATCTTCCAACCATGGGCTGCCTCTGTAAGAAATTGTTCTGTTGGGGCTAGGGATGTGGCTCAAGTAGTAGTGCGCTCGCCTGGCATGCGTGAGGCACTGGGTTTGATCCTCAGCACCACATAAAAATAAAATAAAAATATTGTGTCCACCTAAAGCTCAAAAATAAATATTTTTTAAAAAATTGTTTTGTAGCTGGATTTAGCACAAGTACTCCCTCCAACCAGAGCCCTGTGGCAAGTCCACAGATATGCACGGAGGTCCTGGTAAAACTTAGAGGCCACCCATGTACCCAGGATTGGGCACATCAGGCCTGCATTCTTAGTCTGCCCTCCCTTAATGCCAGTGTGAATCTGTACATCTGATTTGCTCTCTTTAAATCTCACTGTCCTCATCTGTAAAACGGGGTCCATTATAGGACCAGTCCTATGATGTCCTTGTAAAGACTCAATGTGCTCACGTGAAATGACAGCTCACTCAGATAGCTCGGGTCCAGGCATGAAGCAAGCCTTCAACAAAGGCCACTATCAGTAGGCAGTCGACACACATCAAAGACATTACCTTGGGAGGAAAAAATCAAGGATCTCTTGCCCCAGAACACTAGGCTCAAGGACCTCAGGACCTAGAGAGGCAGGGTGAAAGCCCTGGATAGGCATGGCAGGTGCCGTTTCTCTGTCCTCACCAACTAGGACCACCCTGAGGTTTCCAGGTGAGGGAGCCGCGGGTTCACAGGCCCTGACACCCTGCTCCAACTCATCTCATACATATCCTTCCTATGAAAGTGCCAAATAAAATATTTTACTAATTACAGAATGGAGGCGAAAATCAACATAGAGCAAAAAGAATAGAAGGGAGTTCCCTTTATCACGCCTTTGTAGCTGGATTTAGCACAAGTACTCCCTCCAATCTAAAATAACTCAGCCCTCCAGGAAACAGCTCGGAGTAGACTTTGTAACTTAGTCCCCCCCTGCCTGAGCTTTGAGCCCAGCATCACACAGTCAGACATGGGCAACTGCTACCTCCCCAGGGCGGATCATTCTCTGAAGGGGCCAAAGTCATTCCCACCTCTGGTTCTCCTCCCCTATCTATCTTTTCTTTTTTGCTTTGTCATCAATCAATACATCTACTTCAAGTGCCTGAGACAGGCAATGGGAGATGGTGATGAAGGGACCCACTGCACTCTGAATAGAAATAGAAATTTTAAAAGTCCTTGAGCAGTATAAGCTGGAGGGTGATGATTTTCCTACACTTCTTCCAAGCATGGAATATGGACCACTTTGGGTTTTTTGTAACACACATTCCTGGTTTCATGGCCAGAGGTTTGGGTGAGGTTTGTTATACAACAGCAGGTAATCACAACAAAATTTAATATCTGGGGTTAGATTGCTGCTGCTGCTGTGACGAAAACTCAAAGCCCTGGCTATGAAGCTGGGTGATGAGTGAAGGCTCCAGGTGCCTGAGACCCACAGTGGAGGTTGCAAGGGCCTCTGAAGACTCTTGGAGACTCAGAGGACACGGAGAAAACCTAATGGAAACTGGAAACAGTGCCCAAGTCATGTCCTGGCAGGACAACTGGCAAGACTGTCATCCTTGTCAATGAAGTACATGGAAAAGGGTACCTGATGAACTCCTGGATCTGGAGAGGGCAGTTTCCACGGAGGAAACAGAAGATGCTAACTGAATTTTTCTAGATGCCTGTGATAAAGGCTAAGCAGAAAGAGTTTAACTGAGGAAGAGGCTGTTCTATCCTTTTGGAGGAGAATCGAGAGAGAAAAAAAAAAAGGGGGGAAGCCAGAAGCCACTCCCTAGAGGAGCAACTCTTCTTCATGGTCATCTATCCCCGCAGAAACCCTCACCCCCAGGGCAGTGACTTCTGGTTTCTGGATAAAGACTAGGTGGGGGACAAGGCTGTGAGAGTCAAGAAGGCATCTGAAGAACATCTCAGAATCTTAAAACCTGCAGCCTCCCAGGGGACTAACCGCAGAGCAGGTCCTGTCCTCACGGAGATTGGAACATGTGGCTTATACAGCAAGAGGCACGAGATTCGTCCCCAAGCAGCAGGACCAGACCCCCATTAAGGTGCCGGTGACACCGTCTCAAGTGATTTCCGAATGGCTGTGAACCAGTGACTGCCGCAGGACGCCTCTGCCTTCTCCCTGTCTGACCCGAGCATCTGGGCAGGTATTGCATTTCTGCCTCACCATGTATTTGAGTGTTCAGAGAGCAAAAGGGAAGACAGCACTTGTTTCTTCAGCTAACAGATCTTCACACTGAGAACTCCACGGTGGGAGACTCTCCCCCACCTCAGCCTGCTTGGAGGATGAGACCCAGGACCCTCAGCCTGGACCTGAGGCTGCCATGCAGTGAGACTCCCTGAGGCTTGGGGACGTTCCTGGGTATGTTTCATGTCGGAAGGATGCAAATAGTTTTTGGCCCAGGCTGTTTCTGACAGTGTGAATTAAAGATAGCCATAAATTCTCTGACATTTCCCTTACGGAGCGTTGAGATCTGCATCTCCTCACCCTTAAATCTGGACAGGATCCATGACTTCTTTATGGATGAAGAGAGTCTATGTGAGCTTCGGGTGGCCGGGATTCAGGCAGCTCTGAACTTCCTCCTCCTGTTCACAAAGCATGCTTCTTCCAGCCCCAGGCCACCATGTGGGACATCTTCGCATCCCGAGGACAGCCCAAGCTAGCTTTGTGAGAGGCTGTCTGATGATAGGGAGCACCAGAAGGAGGGAAGGAAAGAGAGAGAGACAGGGGACACGAGAGGGGTGTGTCCAGCCTGTCCCAGCTACCTAGCCCCAGCCAGCTGGCCAGGGAACCTTCTGACCTGAGGCCTCAGGGGTTATAGGGAGGGACAAGCCACGCTGCAGTGCCCTTCAGAATTCCCAAGGCATGGAGCTGGATGAGGTAGTGAGAAGTTGCTTATTAAGCCACTTAGATTTTGTGTGATTTGTCTTTCAGCCACAGATAACTAGGCAAATTTAGTGAAAAGCATGCCAAAAATATACTTTGAAGTGGAAAAGCTAATTGCAAAATAATATACATGGTGTTGTTTTTTAAAAAAAGAGAGTTTGCTCTCTGTCATCCACGTGCACGGGATGTATTTGCCCGGAATGTAATGGGAATGGTCTCTGTGAGCCAGGATCCCAGGGGCCTCTGCTTTTTAGATGAGCAGATACGAAGGCTCTACAATTCTATTCTTCCATAAGAACATTTTTAATACTGGCTTTATTTTTTTAATGAGGAAAAAGTTCTTCGCTAATTTTATTTCAAGGTAATAAAAGTGCCATAGAAAAAGAATAATACAGTCACTGCCTTAAAAAAAAAGCATTTACTCTGTTATAGAATTATTAATAAAAAGAAATAACACTGATGCATGTGCTAGCAATTCTTTTAACTTCTAGAATAAAAAATTCAGGCAAAAAAAAAAAGTTACCAATAAAGAAAAAAAAATCAATGTTGGCTTTAGGAATGTATTCAACACTAAGCCCAGAAGAAAAATGAGCTAATACACATGGAAGGTGAAATGGCTTCATCCAGGGTTCATGTGTCCAGTTAGGGTGTGATGTATGGAAGTGGGGGGAGAGTATTCCCCTAAAATGAAATGGGTCAGAAAATAAATGATGTTTTTATTTTCAGGGGGAAAAAGATACCCCCAAAACCTACATGAGCCAAAAAACAACAACAAAACCCGGAGAACTCAAGAGAGTGGCCAAGAGCCAGCAGGAGGGAGAGAAGCCCTGGGGGCTGGCCTTCTCGGAGCTTCCCTTGTAAACTAATTCAGCTAATTTCTAAGTGGCCTGGCGAGAAGGGCCAAAAAAGCAGTGTCTCCGAGATGCTGGAGCGGCTCAGGGACAGAGAGGAAAGCAATCACATTTCAGTGGCGCTGGGCAGCCAGGACCAGGGGCTGGCTTCCAAGGGAGAGGCCACTCCAGCCCCCAGTGGCCTGGGCCTGCGGCGAAGCTGCACAAGGTGACAGGCAAAGGCACTGAGCAGAGCCAAGGGGGCGAAATGGAGATGGGTACCCGCTCGTCGGGAACCCTAAGGTGCCAACAGGACAGAACCTGTGTGGGGCCTGCCACCGGATGGAGGGGAGAGGCCCAGCCCACGATCTCCGGCAGCCGGGCTCTGCCAGCTCCTGGGCAGCACAGAGGAGGGGCAGGGCCAGGAGGAGCCACTCCATACCTCTTGGCTGGCCCAGCACAGGACAAAGGCCTGGAGGGACACCTGTCCATCCTCACGACCTCATACCTGATTGGCAGCAAGTGACCCTCACGTACTGCCGGCCCGTGAAAACTCAGATCCTCTCCGAGGGTAGAGAACAACAGGCAGGATCACTACAACCTTTCAGGTACGACATCTGACTTTGAATCAGAATTGCCAGGCATGCTAGGAGACAGGCCCAACCAGCAGGGAAGAAAGAGCGGGGGAAAGACAGGCACCCCGACATGGAAGTCATCGCAACAAATACTAATTGTGAAAATCGCTGGAGAGAATGAATGACAAGATAAACTCATCAGAGCAGAACTAGGATTTATTTTTAAAACAGAATGAAATAGTGATTCTAGAACAACCCCCCCCCCAAAAAATAAAAAGCACTCAACAGATGTGCTTAAAGCAGATTAGACACAGACGAAGAGAAGATCGGTGAAGTGTTAAATAGGTCAGCAGAAAGAATCTACTAGAAGGATGGAGAACAGAGGACAGTCTCGGAGACACAGGACAGGAGAATGCCGGAAATGGAACGGAAGCCTGAATGGGCTGGACCCAATGTCGGGTGGGAATTTTCCCAAACCCGTGAAGTCAGGATTCAGGAACTTCTACGAATTCCAAGCAGGCTAGGAGAAGCCACACAAAAGGCAGTCACAGTGACACTCCTGAAGCCAAAGTCAGCGCTGAAAATCAACCCAGTCCACGCCCTCCCCTCCCCTCCTTGCCACTGCTTTCCTCCCTCGCCCTCTCTTCTCTCACTTTCAAAGGAAAACAGGCTGACAGATGCCTTCTCATCAGAAGTGACAATCGTTAGTGAAGCCTACCCTCATTAGCATAATCTTCGGTGAGCTCAGAGAAAACAACTGTGCATCTCTATCTGGATGCATGGAAAATACCCATTAGAAAGAAAGCTGAGGGGTTCGCTTCTAGGTTGGTCCTAGGCTCTCTCGACTGCTAGCAAACAAAATCTAAATGAATACACGAATGACAGTTTTCGTGCCTGGACAACAGGCAAAGTGGGACCGTCATCCTTGTGGGAAGAAGACCAGGGTGAAGTGAGCCCGACAGCAGCCTGATTGTCTGCCTGGGGACCTTGTCTGTGTGGCTCTAGAGGACAGAGAAGCCAAAGCAGCACACGGAGGCCTCGCTGAGGCTTCAAAAAAAGCAGCACACGGAGGCTTCAGTGGCTGCAGTGTGCTGGGCAGAGGACTGGAGAGGAGCTAGATCTCCCCTCTCCTTGGAGGCAAAGACAGGGACGTCTTCCTAGGGACTCCTGGAGGTCCCTGGTTAATAACCCCAATGTGTGTACAAGAGCAAAATTCCATGAAGCCCGGCAAGGCACGCTTAATGGAGAGCTGTAAGTTGAACATTTGTAAGACTAAGAAATAGCTACAGTGTAATGATGTCCAGTTTGAACACCTGGGAGTAGGGTAGAGGCTCCTCAATAGTAAGAGTGAACTAGCTCTAAAGTAAAGGCACTATCCGAAGACTTTCCCTAACAAAAACAGATCAAGGTGATTCTCAGGTAACTTACATGCCTAACAAACCAACTTCAAAACTCTTCAAAGGGCAAAACAAAACCCAGAAACTCAACATCATTCACGTGGGCCGTGTCCACGGGGGCAGGAATGACAACTGCAAGGGAATTGGCTGATGGGGATGAGTACCTGGCGGTTGTAAGTAGGCTCAGTTATTTAAAGGAAAATGTAAATAAAGAAAGGAAAAGATACCACAGGAAAGGAGCAAATGATATTCCAGAGCAAAAATTAAAAGAAGATATTAAACAAGAAGTTTTTTGAGGACCTAACATAAGCTTAGATGCTATAGAAAAAAGATAAGTGAACATGAAATAAAGCATCAGAGACTGAAGCAGAGACAGAAAAGTGACTGAAAAATTAAGTTTTGATCCAGGCTGGGGTGTCACTCAGTGAAGAACACTTGCTTCCCATGTCCAAGACCCTGGGTTCAATCCCAGCATCACAGAAACAAAAACAGAGTGTCTTTGGAACAACCTGAGATAATACCCAGCAATCTGACGTATGTGCAATTTTAATTTCCAAAAAGAGAGAGGATGTGTTTCAAGTGAGGCATTGGGGAAAAAAAAGTCTTTGAATAAATAGTGGCTAACATTTGCCAAATTCAATAAAAGCTAATGACACATAAATCCAAGTGATGCAGTTTACCCCAAGCAAGATAATGTAAGAAAGGCCACATGGGATGCATTCTAATCACACTGCTAAAAGCCAGGAGTAAAAAGAAAAATCTTACAGCATCAGAGGAAAAGATACATTATATTTCAGGAGGACAGTGAAAAGAATTACTACTAACTTCTTTTTAGAAATAATGTCAATCAGAAGATGATGGAAATCAGAACTCTCTGGAACTCTCTGTGCCATAAAAACATTCTGGCTGGGCAGAGTGGCACATGCCCATAATCCCCGCTACTCAGGAGGATGAGGCAGGAGGCTGAAAAGTTCAAGGTCAGCCTGGGCAACTCAGCAAGACCCTGACTCAAAATTTCTAAAAATTTACAAGGATTGGGGGTGCTGCTAAGCAGAAGAGCACTTCCCTAACATTCACAAGGCTTGGGGTTAAATTCCTAGATAGAAAGATAGGTACATAGATATATAGATAGATCCTATAAATTTGAAGGTGAAAAAAAAAGGTTTTCAGATAAACCAAAAGTAGGTGATTTATAGTCATTAGGCTGAAGTAAAGAACAACAGAAATTCAGGAATCATAAGTCCTGAGAATTGCCAGGCACAGTGACACACACCTGTAATCTCAGTGGCTTGGGAAGCTGAGGCAGGAGGATCCTTGAGTTCAAAGCCAGCCTCAGCAAAAGTGAGGCGCTAAGCAACCCAGTGAGATCCTTTCTCTAAATAAAATACAAAATGGGCTGGGGATGTGGCTCAGTGGTTGAGTGCTCCTGAGTCCAATCCCTGACACCTCCCCACCAAAAAAATTATAAGTCCTGAGAACTGTAAATTTGTTAGCAAGTATGAAAAGTTTTAACAAGTTTAACCTTCTTTGAAAATCAGTCCACTAAGATGAAAATACTACCAACAAGCTTTAGGGTTCATGACATAGGAAGAAGTGAGCCATGACGAGAAGAACAGGAAGGGAGGCGGGAAGTGGGGTGTGCTCCCCACGGCGGCCCCTTCCACGGGTGGGTGACGTTGACATACGCTGTGGTGTGCTGGGTGCCTGTTGTAAACCTAAGACACCAAGAGGTACAGCCAGTGAAGCCAAAGATGGGGTTAAATACACCATTTGAAAATAATACCAAGAAAGGCGTAAAGCAGGAAAACGAACCCAGAGCAGACGGGACACACAGAGGAGAGAGAGCGAGCTGGGGACTGAAACCTACATTATTGTGAATTGCACTTAATTTAAAGAGCTTAATGCTATAATTTAATGGCAGACACCATCAGGGTGAATTTGAGCACAATCACACCCAACTATAGACTGTCCACACACACACACACAAAAATCTTAGATATTCTAATGTGAGTCTTAAAAGCTCAAGGATGGGAAATAGAAACCATGAGAATATTAATCCCAAGAAATCTGATATTATGGTTTGGGTTTGAGTGTCCTCCCAAGACTTGTCCCTAGCCTGTGGTGCTATTGGGAAATGGTGAGGCCTTCCAGAGGCAGGGCCCAGTGGGAGGTCTCTAGGTCATGGAAGGGGGGGGGTTGTCCCTGAGCGAAACAGGAGCCCAGACCCATACACTTGTTCTCTTTCCCTTCCCAGCCATTCGGTGGGTGGCTGTGGTCTGTCATGCAGTGCCACAGTGATAGGCTGCCTTGACATGGGCCCAAAGCAAGAAGACTGACCAACCGTGGTCTGGAACTTCCAGAGGTGTGAGCCAAAATTAACCTTTTTCTCTTTATGAGCTGATTATCTCAGGTATCTGTTATAGTAACAGAAAGCTGACCGAAATATCTGGAACAGCTAAATTAACATCAGATACATTGCCAGAGATGAACAGTGTTCATTCATAATGACCAAGGGTCAAGTTATTGAGAACACATAGAATCCAAAATGCAGCCTTAACCGTCAAAGCCTCAGAACACAGAAGGGACCATGCATGAAGAAAACAGCTAATGCACCAACACAATGGAGACCTCAGTGCGTCTCCCTCAGGAGCAGATGAAATATGTGAAGACAGAGGAGACCTGTGAACTCTCCAGAGGACTTGACCAGACTTAAATCATAGGGACTGCATTAACACAGTGTGCTCAAGTACACTCAGAATGTTCACAAAAAACAGACCTCAGCTTGGGCCACAAAACAATCCTCAATGCATTTGAAATGATGGAGATCATCCAGAAAATGTTCTTGGACCACAGTGGAGTTAAGTTAAATATCAATAAGAAGAATTGGAAAGTTCCCCAATAGTTTATGACCCAAAATAGTTTTACATGATTCATATATTCAAAGAATAAATCAGATCACAAGGGAAGCTTAAAAATACTTGGAACCAAATGAAGGCATAAAGCATTGAAATTTGTGGGATCAGGTAATACAGTGCTTAATGGCAAAATTATAGCTTACATAGTTATTTTAGAAAAAGATGAAAGGTTTAAGACCAGTGTTCTATGATCCCAACTTAAGAAACTAGAAGGATAACAAATTAAATCAAACGAAAATAGAAGAAAGGAAATGAAGAACAGAAATTAATGAAAGAGAAAATGGAGGGAAAAAATCAATGAAAATATCCACAAAATTAGTAAATGTCTAGCTACCCTGACTTTAACTTACAAGAAAAACACACCTTAACATAACCAGACAAGAAAGACGCATCAACACACACACCCACACAAAAAAGATTAAAAATATAAATAAAAATAAAACAAAGAAAGAGGCATCACTACAGACCCTAGAGACATGAAAGAGGATAATAAAGGAATCTTGTCAACAATTTTATGCTGAAAAATTGACAAAGTAGAAAAATTCCTGGAGAAACACAAGTTAGCAAAATGGATCCATGAAGATACAGAAAATATGAATAGTGTTATATCTGTTAACAAAATTTAACTGATAATTAATAACCTTCTGTACCTCTATAACATAAAATAATCCTTCTATGTGCAGCGGGCTTCTTTCCTGGATTCTATCAAAAGTTAATGAAGAGCAAATCTTAAGAAATTTGTTCATGAAATTCGGGTGGAACACACACATTTCAACTCTTCCTGAAAGGGCAGCATCACCCTCTTAACCAAAATCAGATTAAAAACAATACAAAAAAAGAAAGTGAACATAAATGCAAAAATCCCTGACAGTCCAGCAGCAGACTGAACTCAGGGGTATATGCAAAAGGCAGGACACACAGACAGCTGGAGTGTGTCCAAGTCACATAGACTTGGTCTAAATTTAAATTCTGAAAAAATGGATCCATGTAATTCATTCGCGGAAAAGAAACCAGGATCACCCTTACGCATGTATAAATAGAATGTGATGAACTAGAAGGAGCTTTCTCCTCTCCGAGGGGTACGACTAGGACTCACAGCTACTACCACACTAAGTGGCCGAAGACCAAGTGCTTTTCCTGTGAACCAGGGGGAGACCTCTGTTGAACATTGGCTGGAGGCTCCACTAGCAAAGTGAGTCAACTGTAAGAAAGAAACAGACATTGTTGAATAGGACTCCATCGCCCTTACTGAAAGTCAATGTGATTGTGCACATGGAAAACCATAAAGAATCAATGGAAAGACGCAGACCAATACAGAACCTTAGCAAGGTCACAGAGCACAAGGTCAACACTGACAATGGACAGCAGGAAACACGAAAAACTGAAGAACAGTACCACTTACAACAGCATCCAGAGCAGGAATGTTAGGGACAAGCTTGACAAGGTCAGCATGCGCTCTGTGGACTCCATACCCCAGAGCACTGCTAGGGGAGCTCAAGAGGGCCAGATGGGAACAGATCCATGTGCTAATAAGGGGCAAGAGTTTGAGACTCTCAAAACATCAGTTCTCCCCAAATTGATCTAGAAGTCCAACACAATACCAATCAAAATCCCAGCGAATGTTTTTGCAAAATTTGACAAGCTGGTTTAAAAATGTTGCATATAAATATAAAGGACAGAGAATAGCCAAAGCAATTTTTTAAAAGAAGAATATTGGAAAGAACCATCTGATCTCAAGACTTGCAAAGCTAATCAAGAGAGTGTGGTTTTGGCAATGAAGACGTTCATAGCTCAAAGGAACAGACCTACACCTGTAGGATCAATCAGCTGGCTTTTCAGAGGTGCCGAGCTGATCCAGTGAGGGAACAGGGTCTTTCCCACACTGTGCTGGATGGACTGGATGTGCATGTGGCGACAGGTGAACTCTAACACCTTGTACATGAAAGGAAGTCAAGGCGGATCACAGCCTGGCAATAAAAGGCAGAGCCAATGTTTGCAACTTGGCTAAGCAAAAATTTCTTAAGTAGGACACGAAAAATACAAATCAGAGGAAAAAATCTGATACTTTTGACGTCATCAAATTTAAACTCTTGTGCTCCTTAAAAATTACCTTAGAAAAGGTGAAGAGGAAAGCCTCCGACAGGGGGAGATATTCACAGTACATCTGACAAAGAACTTGTGTTGAGAGCATATCAAGAAGTTCACAACTCAATGCCTTGAAGATAAACATCTCAGTGTTTGCAATGGTAGGAAGATGGGAACAAAACCCCACCTGATGCAATGGCCAAAGGCACGTGAAAACTACTCAGTGCCGCCCCCTAGTCATCAGAGTGGAAACTGCACACAGCAGTGGGTTCCCCCAGCCCAGCCAGCAGATGGGCAAAGTTAGAAGGCCCAACAGAACCAAGGGTTGGCAAGCGTCCAGCAACGGGAATTCTTATAGGATACTGTTGGGAATGGAAATAGAGCCAGGATCTTGAAAAGGTGTTGGGCAGTTTCTCATGAATTTAACCACACAACGGCTCAGTCCTCCTTCTCCTTTCAAGAAATGAAGCCCACCGTGTGATTCTACACAGATAAACAGCAGCTTTACTTAGAACCTGGGAACAAACCAAAGGCCATCAGTAAATGAATGGATAAACAAATCATGGAGTCTCACTCATCAGTTAAAAGGGATAAACCCACAGCGACACAGTGGGGTATCAGAAACATTGTTCAGGTGGGAGACACAGAGGTGACATCTGCAGGCTCCACTATCCCATTCTCATGAAATTCTAAAGCAGGCCAGACTGTCCACAGCCACAGAATAAATCAGGGGGTGCCTGGGGCCCAGAGTGGGAGGTGGGCCGACCCACAGGGGCCCAGGGGGATTCTCCAGGGTGACACAATGTTTCCTCTTGATTACAGTCGCCGCTAGAAAGATTTATGCGCCTGTCGAAACTCATCCAACCGTACGCTTTATATGTATGTAAATTACCCTCAATAAAATTAATTTTAAAAGAAAAAAATGAAATGTTAAAAATTAGGTTGGGAATTTTTTTTTCCAAATATTTTTAGTGGTAGATGGACACAGTAACTGTATTTTATTTATTTTTATGTGTTGCTGAGGGTCGAATCCAGAGCCGCACACATGCTAGGTGAACACTCTGCCACTGAGCCGCAGCCCCAGCCCAGGAATATTTTTTAAAGTAATGTTTTTTTTAAAACTATATTTTTAAACTCACAGATGGAGAATTAGTTACCAGTACCCATCATGAAAGAAATGCTACCGTGAGTTCTCCAGGCAGAAAATAATCTGGCGCCACGTGGAAGAACAGAGTCAGAAAGACACAGGGCACCGGCCCTGAACACTGCGCAGGCCACAGGGCTGGTGGCAGCTGGGACTTAAACACCCAGAATGCCCCACATCCCGCTTCCTGGGGGCGATGGTGCCCCAAGGGCAAAGCTCCACACCACAGAACTTCGCGTTGTGCCCAAAACTATTTTAAATATTGTGTGAAATGGCTTCCTGGCTATGTGCGCAGGGTGTCTGCGAAACATGAATGAAATTTGGGTTCATACTGGGATCCCACCCCCCAGAGCTCGCTCTCATACGCAAATATTCCAAAACCTCAAAATCCCAAACCTGAACACCTCTGGTACAGAATTTCTGGATGTGGGATATTCCTTTCGTGTCACCTTGAATCTAATAATGTGCCTTCTAGTGCTTCCTGTGGGTTCTGGGACATGAGGAAGTGACACATGACCCAGCTGCTCAGAAGGTGGGGGTGACCTGCAGCACTCCAGGCCCCGCACTGCATCCCAGTGGGGAATGACCCGCTCAGGTGCACCTTGGTGGCTCAGGGAGGTGCAGGGCAGCCCCACCACCAAGCCCGTGGTCACAAAGTGGTGAGATGATGTGTGACCACCAAGGGGACCAAGGTGATAAAACCGTGTTTGCCTCCCTGAGAAGGGAAGAGGGGAGGGGCAACCTGAAGGAGAGGGAACCAAGGGGGGACAGTGAGGCTGCTGCCCACATCAGCGTCACACTGGTGTCACCTCCCAAACAGTCTGACCTGGGGACAGACCGCCAGATGGGACACGGACCTGAAGATGTCCAGTTAGGCTTCACTTACAGGAGGTGTGTGCTGGACACAAGGTCACGTGATCATAAAACAGACAGGACTTATGCCAACCCCAGCTGGACCAGAGCTGGACCAGAGCTGGACCAGCCATGCTCCCATAAAGCAGCCAAGTGAGGTTCTGTGATTCTGCAAGTGTCATTCAGAAAGTTTAAACAGAACATCAGTAAGACTGGATAAATAACCTGTTAACCTAACTAACCCATTAACCTAACTAACCCATTAACCTAACTAACCCATTAACCTAACTAACCCATTAACCTAACTACAGAAAGTGAGCTTCACAGGATGAAGAGCATGGCTTGGCCCAATCTGACCGATAAAGCAACTAATTGAAGGACTAAATGTAGAACATGAATCACAACATAAGAGGAAAAAAATAAAAAGACTATTGAAAATCGATTAGAGAAAGGTCTGTGATTAGTGTACACATGTTGAAGCAGATCTGAGTCGACACGGTTGACTCTGGGAAGGGAAAAATCCTACCGCAAGACGTTGTGATTATTATGTTTTCAACATAAACATTCTTGAGCTTCTCTTTTCTCCGTTTGTAGATTCTGAGAAAGCAGTCGAGGCGTCACCTGGCGGTGTGAGTAAACTCGCTCAGAACCGCCCTGAAATCCACAGAAATCGGTAAAGCAACTAACAAGACCACAACCACTGCTACAGCTTTGGGAGAACCTTGGTCTCGCCCTGCGGATGCCTGAGAACAGTCAGACACAGCACAACAGGATCTGCACCCCAACAGGGTGCTGGGCGCTACCCACGCTCCCGAACTGGAGGGCCAGTGTGGCGCTTGGGCAGTGGCCCAGGCCAGCAGAATGCCACACAGACTGGAACCAGGGGCGGAGACACTGGGCTTCAGAAGCAGGAACTTGGATCAAGAGGCACAGGAGAGGCTGCCTCACCGCGCACTGCCAGGTTTAATTTGTCCCAGCCTTTAATGGGAACAGGGAGCGTCCGGGGGAGAGAAGAAGCACATTTCTCACCAAAGCCATGAGTCGAAGACTGAGAGAAGCAGTGGCCGGCACCACGCCACCCACCAATGCCAGGGCTCCTCCATCTCAGCCATGTGGCGCCATCTCGGCAGATGTCACGTGCCACGCCTGCTGGATCAGAACCCGACAACCCCAGTGGGGAAATGTCTGCATGGGGAGAATCACGAGCCCCATCACGACACAAAGTTTTAAACTATGCCTGCCGACCCAATGCTGGCAGAGAGACGGAGTAGGGTGTCCACCGTGGACAGGCAGGGCAGGAACCCGCCTTCTCCTGGGTCACAGTCCCCACGGGGAGCGGTCTTGGCCCCGCGCACTGGACCACTCGGCTTCCTCGCCCACTGCTCCTGTTGGGATGTTTGGAGAAGGAAAAGCACTAGGTTAGCAACCCCCAGCCCCCCTCCATCCATCCCCGTCCTGCAGAGAGCACTATTCAGCCTTGACTCTGACTTGTCCATTGTCACCTGTGGCTGGCCAGGTGGCCCATGACCTGGGTGCAGTGTGAGGAAGCTGACATCCCAACCCTCTTTGGGTCTAGACAGGAGGTGTCCCCAAAAAGGTCCTGCGTGTGACGACCAGGAAAGTCCAGAGGTGAAATGACAGAGCCGACACGACTTGATAGACCCATGATGTGGACAGACTCGTGGTCGGTAACTGTGGGCAGGGAGGGTGTGGCTGGAGGGGGTCACTGGGGGCCGCCCTGGGCTCACAGCGTCCCCGGCTCCTTGCCCTCGAGCTCTCCCTGCCTCCTGTTACTTCCTGTGGCCGTGTCCTGAGCACCTTCCCTCCACCATCCCTTGGGCCAAGATGTCCTGCCTCACTTTACCACCCAGAAACACGCAGTCAGCCACCCTGGATGGAGACTGTGACACCATGTGCCAAGGTAGAATTTCCTCCTCCGAGTTTGCTCTCATCGGGTCTTTTGGTCACAGAGATGCAGAGCTAACAAAAACAGCTCCCAGAGGCTTGGCCCCAGACTTTTTTTTTTTAAAAAAAATTGAACTGTAGACAGAAGAAAAGTGCAATTTGTTGATTCCCCTCAAAGTCACCATGAAGCCAGGTGGCTCATGCCTATAATACTAGCAGCTCAGGAGGCTGAGGCAGGAGGATCCTGAGTTCAAAGCCAGCCTCAGCCACAGTGAGGCTGTTGCTAAGCAACTCGGTGAGACCCCCGTCTCTAATTAAAATACAAAATAGAGCTGGGGATGTGGCTCAGTGGTCGAGTGCCCCTGAGTTCAGTCCTTGGTTACCTGCCCCCTCCAAAAAAAGCCACCATGGACCAGGCCGACAAAGATACCGTAAAAATAATGTTGACGGCCGCGGACACGCACCTCACCTGCCGAGGACGCACACCCTGTCTTCCTTCTTCCCCTTGTAAAGCCCCGCGTCCCTTCCTGCCTCTGGCTGTCCCTCTCCTGTGCCTTGGGCCTCATTCTTGCCCATTTTCAAAGGTGCCTGCATTAGATGAGTGACTCATTTGTAGACCTTACTGTGAGAACCAGCGGGGGCCTCTACTCTGGAGGCCAGGGCTCGGTGGCCTTCCTCTTCCCAGCTCCACCCTGATGCGCCTGAGGGCTTTCTCGTGGCTCAGTTTTTCAGAGTAAAAGGTGACATCCAGTGAGACAGCCCCTTCCTGTTCTGCCTCCCAGACTCTTTTCCCCCCTCCCCCTCCCCCATCCCCCACCCCTCCCCCACCCCTCCCCCCCATTCCCTCCCCTACCCCCACCCCCGGAGGAACAGTGCTGCGTCTTCTGTTTCCCATGGCTATTCCAACAAGCCTGCTGCTTCCTCTGAGGAGTGGTCCCAGCCCTGCTCTCTGCCTTTCTAGTTACTGGACAGGACACTATTTTCCACAAGATGTGCTCACAGCCAGGTGACCTTAGAGGAGACTGTTGACCCGTGATGGTGCCCGGCAACAACCTCCCAGTTACGATTGAAAACACTCCCCTCCTGAGGCCCACCTAAGTCACCAGCTGTCTCCTCTGGTGGCCTGCCGAGGGTCCCCTGGAACACCCAAGGCCTTGTCCTCACAGGCCCCCCGAGGTCTGGTATCACCCCATCCAGGCTCCTCTGTGGACCAGGACCCTGTGCCCCAGCCCTGGGGACCTCCATTCACCAGGAACCTCCATCAGACACTGTTCAGCTGCTTGCTCTCGGCCCTGCCCCACACTGGCCTTGGTCCAGTCCTGCCCTGGCCCAGTTCCCACCACACTCAGGCGCCGCCCTGCCTTCCTCGCCCCCAGGGCCCTGGCTTCAGCCCCTTCTTCGGGGCAGTCACAAACACATCTTCCAGAACTCAGCCCAGTCCTCTCCGTGGGAATCGGCTCATGTCCCCAGCCTGCTAAATGCTCCTTCCTGCAGAACCACATGCATCTGAAAGTTCCATCCGCAATGGTTTGATTAGCACCGGCGTCCCCACCACGAACGCAAGCTCCGTGGGGACAAGGACGGCGTCTATTCAGGCTCAACATGGCCTCCCCTGTGACTGGCAGTCTGCTCCCTATACATTTCAGATGAATGATGAATTAACACAGTCAACATTTTGCAGTTATTAAAAAAAAATGGGAACAGAATTCAAAACTCCACACTGATTCCAAAAACATTTTTTAAAGGAAGGAAAAACAGGATAGTTGTTGTTTTTTTTTTTCCCCAAAGAAATGCCAGCTGATAAATATAGAAGGAAAAATAGGAATTCAAATTCACCATTTACAACCGTGAAACCAGCGGCTGAAGTGGGAAGCCCCGTCGGTGCTAAAGCCACAGGCCACCTGTGCGTCCAGAGCTCTCTGGGTAAGAGTGGCTTTTAGATTTTTAAATGGTTGGAACAAAAAAAGAGCATGTGACAGGGATCTTATACAGCCTCAAATCTATGCGTAGGCACCATATGGCCTTCACAGAGAAAGCTGCCTTTGTCTTCAGAGGCAGCCTGAGGCGCACAGGTGGGTAGCCCTCCATCATCACAATCAGCACCTGAGCTGAGTCACTGAGGGGCGAGGGGCTCATCTGGCGCCCCATCTTGAGCCTCAGTCAGGGCGAGTTGGCCCCAGGTGTTGGCCCTCCAAGGCAGTGCCCCCCGGTGGGAGCCTATGGTGGAGCACCACCCTTCACCTCCTGGTCAGCTGGAAAATCAGGAAGAGACCCAGGTCCCCCCGCCCATTTCAAGGGGACAGCCCCCATCACCCAAGACCCTCCACCACTTCCAGAAGCTCCAAGCTGGAGTTAAGCTTTTAACCGTGGGGGACCTTCAAGATGGAAACCAGGGCAAGGACATCAGACAGCAGGAGTGAACGTGACCTGCCTCGTACTAGGGAATACTGGTGCCACATCCCTTGTAAGGTGACACGCTGAGAGGATGACAGCACACATGTGGGGTTCCTGCCACCAGGAAACACCAGCACACGCACGCCGAGACACCTCGAAACTGACCTACCCTCTGCAAAAGCGTGTCACAAAACACACCAGAAGAAGCTCGGACACGTTTCCGGGTGAAAGATCTGACAGTTAAGTAGGTGACAAGTGACATGTGATTGGATCTTTACACAAAGAAACCGTAAAAGACACCCAGAGGGGTTTGGCTGTGGTATGTATCCACACTAGGTTTTCTGGGCCTGATGATCACATTGTGGTCGGGGTAGGGTGCAGCTGGCCTCAGCACCCGTGCCGAGCACGAGAGTCCACTCCTTAGGGACTCATTTTCTCAATCTCGTTTTCAAATGCTTCAGAGAAGAGAGAAAGATCAAACAGTGAAGGTACAGGAAAGTGGTTTTGTCCTATTTTTTTGCAGTTTTCTCCAGGTTTGAAATTATTAAAATGAAAAAATTAGATAAAGAATAAAACCGTAATTCGTGCTGCTATAAAACACAGGAAAAAAATGGGTCTAATAAAGACCAAACGGGCAGCACAGGTTGCCTGGTCTCACCTCTGAGGAGTGAGATGGAGTGACACTGGATGGAGACGTAGGGAGCATAATTCTTATATTCTCTAGTTCCACCTTCTTGGCATCTGTTCTAATGAGAATGTATTTCTTTTGATCTTTTATACAAAAAAAAAAAAAAGCTTGCCTTTTATCATTAAAAATAACCTGGAGGGGGCGGGGTAGCACACTTGCCTGGCATGTGTGAGGCACTGGGTTCAATTCTCAGCACCTCATATAAATAAATAAAAATAAAGGCCCATCAACAGCTAAAAAAAAAAAAAATTAAAAACCACTTCATGGGTTCTGTAGCACGGCCTGTAACCCCGGCATTCTGAGAGATTGAGGCAGGAAGATCTCGAGTTAGAGGCCATCTTAAGCAACTCAGGGGACCCTGTCTCAAAATTTTAAAAAGGGGAAGGTATCTGGAAATGTGACTCAGGGGTAGAGGGCCGCAGGGCTCGATCCCAGAACCACAGCAGAGAACAAACCCCATTGCCGTGGTTATGCATGCACACTCAGGATGAAGCAGCTAGCTCTCCTAGGCCCCAGGTCCGCACCCTTCTACCCCTGGGCCCCTGAATTTCCCCAAATCCATCTATCAAGGCTCACCAGTCCCTTGGGCTAGGTGCTGAGGACTTTGAATATTATTTGCCATAAACTTCATTAGTACATACAGCAGGTGTTAAATTTAAAAAATGGTCTCGCCTCTAAATCCAGAGGTTGATTTGTATGTATAAACATTATTTCAAATTTTATCATGTAAAACACAAGACCAAATGACACACTTCCATGTGTATGATGGTGTGAGTGACCAGAGTTCCCCAGGCTACGGTGCAGTGGGCTCGGGAAGACCAACCGAGGAACCAGAGGAAGAGAAGGAGAAACAGGGTTTAGGGAAGTGATGTCTCCTCGTCTTCCAGGGGGAGGTCCAATAGGAACCAGAGGAAGGTCCAATAGGAACCACTTCGAGTTGTTTAATTTTTTTAACAAATTAGTGGAACCAAATATTCACATATTACATATTACAAATCACTAGAGGAAAATGATTTGAAGATCATACAGCACATTATTTTAAGAGAGAAATACAAATAAAACTCACTTTATAAAAGAAAAAGTACCAGGCTAAGCTTTATATGTAATAGACACGAAAAGTTAGACGTAGAAGAATTGGTAATAGGGACTCATTGGTGGGAATATGCATTTGATTTTTAAAAAAGATTTTTGTTAAGTCTCTTTTTTTGAGAGACCCAGGATAGCCAAAGCCATCCTGAGCAAGAAGAGCAATGCTGGAGGCCTCACAATACCTGTTCTCAAGTTATACTGTAGAGCTACCGTAACTAAACCAGCATGGCACTGACCCCAACAGACTGGAAGACCAAGGAACAGAGGAGAAGACACAGAGACAAACCCACATAAATAGTTACCTCATACTAGACAAAGGCACCATACACATGCATTGGAGAAAAGATGGCCTTTTAACAAATGGTGCTGTGGAAACTGGAAATCCATATGTAGAAGAATGAAACTAGATCCCTCCCCCTCCCCTGCACAAAAGTCAACTCCAAGAGAATCAGAGACCTAGAAATTAGACCAGAAACCCCGGGCCTGCTAGAAGAAGACACAGGATCCACACTCCAGCATATTGACCGTCACCAACTTCCTTAAGACGCCTAAAGCCCAAGAAATAAAAACAAGAATCAAAAAGCAGAATGGCATCAAACTAAAAAGCTTCTGTGCAGCCAAGGTTACAAGACAGGAGAAGAAAGCCCACAAAACAGGAGGAGGTCTCTGCCACCAGCTTCTTAGGTAGAGGATTAACATCAGAACTTACAAAGAACTCAAAAAACTTGACACCCAAAAAAACAACCCAATCCCAACATGGGCAAAAGAACCAATGCTTCTCAAAATAAGAAACATGAATAACTATATGAAAAAATGTTCAAAATCTGTAGCAATCAGGGAAATGCAAATCCATTCAGAACAACAATTACCAATTATACAAATAATAATAAATGCTGGCAAGCATGCGGGTAACAGGTACATTATATATTATTGGTGGGACTGCAAATTAGTACAAGCACTCTGGAAAGCAGTATGGAGACTCTTCAAAATGCTAGGAACGGAACCATCATATGACACAGCTATCTGACTCCTTGGTATTTATCCAAAAGAACTAAAATCAACACATTAGAGTGACCCAGCCACATCAATGTTTATAGCAGCCCAATTCACAATAGCCAACCTATGGAATCAACCCAGACACCTGTCAGCAGAGGAATAGATAAAGAAACTGTGCTCTATACACACAATGGAGTTTCACTCAAGACATAAGGAAGAATGAAATCATGTCATTTTCTGGTAAATGAATGGAACTGGGAACATCATGCTAAGGGAAATGAGCCAGACTCAAAAAGTCAAAGGTTGCATGTTTTCTCCCACAGTGGAAGCTAAGAAGAAGAAGAGAGTGGGTCGGGGCAATCCCAGGAAAACAGCAGATATCAGTCATCGGAGGAGAGAAAGGGGAATGAGGGGCAGGGGTCGGGGTAGGAAAGGGCAGGAAGGTGGCCAGACCTCCGATGTGCACGCTTGACTGACACAGTGCATTCCCCTGTGTATACTACTGTGCACTAATCTAGAAAGATCAGGAGGGCAAAGGAAAGGGAACGGGGTGGAGGGAGGGAACGGAGGAGCACTGGGGACTGAATTGGAGCTAATTATATGCCATGGTTGCATAATCATGTCACCATGAACCCAATATTATGAATAACTACAATGCACTAATACAATAAATTTTTTTAAAAAAGAATTGGTGACAGGTGTTCACTGGTGGGAATATTAGATCTTTTTCAGCAATATTAGGGGTTGAACTGAGAGTGCTTCACCACAGAGCTACACCCCCAGCCCATTAACTTTTTTATTTTTTTATTTTGAGACAAGGGCTTGCTAAGTTTCCAAGGCTGGCCTTGAACTTGCGATCTTCCTGCCTCAGCTTCCCGAGTCACTGGGATTACAGGCTGTGCCACCTTACCTGCCTGGCTGGGTGTTCTAAAGGACTACCTGCAATGTAGGGTAATGATTTAAGAAAATGCCACCCTCTCATTCACATATTTATTTTACAGCAATGCCTATCTATGTGTTTGGACAAGGGTATAACAGTGTTCATGGAGACACTGTGGTGATTTCCAAAACGGAAAACCTAGAATCAAACTTAATTTCTACTGAAGTTTTTTTTTTCAACTATTTTAAGAAATAGTGCATTTCATGAAGCAATTTAAAATAATGAGGTTGAGGTTTAAAGTAACAGCTCTACGTGAAATGGAGAGAGATTCAAAATAAATTAACTTAAAAAAAAGGAAGTTGTAAAATGGCGTTAAAACACAGTCTCTGCAACTCACACTGTGCTTCTATTTCCAATTTTCCAACTTATGATTTGGGCTTATGATGGTGTGAAAGCACAAGCCCACTCACACAACCATCCTGCTTTTCACTTTCTGTATATTATTTTTATTTATTTATTTATTTTGATATTGAGGATGGAATCCAGGGGATGTTTAACCATTGAGTCACATCCTCAACTCTTTTTATTTTTTATTTTATTTTTTATTTAGGTTGCTAAGGTTGGTATTGAACCTGTGATCCTCCTGCCTCAGCCTCCCGAGTCACAGGGATTACTGTGCCTGGCCATCTATGCAGAATGCTTAAATCAAATCACATGAGACATTCAACTCTTCATAGGAAAATGGGCTGTTGTGAGATGGCTTTGCCTGGCTGTAGGCTAACGTGAGTGCTCCAAGCACACTGAGGTCAGCTGGGCTCAGCTGTACTATTTGGTAAACTAGGTGCATAAAACATTTCCTCCACTTGTGGAGGGTTCAGCAGGTAACTGGTTTGCTGGGATGTAGCCACCACGAGTTGAAGAGACCTCTGGTCTCATTTGCAGGAACGGAACGCAATCGTATTTATAGATTTCTGTTTATGTGTATAGAACAGAGCTCTGGAAAAACCCAGGCTCAACTTCAGCCGTGGCCACCTCTGGGCTGGGGACTCGTGAGTGATGTTTGTTTTCTATATAAACATTCTCTGTGCTATTAAATTTTTGCATAAGTGTTGCATAACAAAGAATCTGTCTGGTCTTTGCCCTGAGTTGCTGGCACAGAAATCATGGGAATTTCCTTAGTGCTGAGAGCATCCTGGTTATTCATGAGCTAGGGCTGCACCTGTTTATGCTGATGAGGTGCCTCACTCTGGGCTCCTGGACAGCTTCAGCATGGTACTGGTCACTAGGAGATCAGTGTGTCAGTGGAGGGCTTGCCCCCTCTGAGCTGCCTGAGCTCAAGGGCAGGGAGTGGAGACTGAGTTCAGTCATGAGACAAAGGACTGAATCAACTCCAAGAAGCTACAATAAAGCTCTGGATGCCAATGCTGAGTGGCGTTTGCTGGCTGGTAGACACAGTGACGGTGTACCTGGGAGGTGACCTGCCCTGGTTCCATAGGGAGTAGCTCCAACCTCTCTGTGCAGAACCCTCCCAGACCTCACCCTCGGACCCCTCTTAATTCAGCTATTCCTAAATTGTACCATTTGGCTACAGGCACGGTGCTTTCTTGAGTTCTGTGAGTCATTCTGGCAAATCACAGAACCTGAGTGATCATGGAAACCCCAAAATTGTAGTAAAGAAGTGCAGGTGGTCTAGGCACCCCGCAGGGTGGAACCTTTAAATTGGCAGAAACCACGAACTCCAGTGGTTAATGGAAGAACAGAACTGCAGGTCACCAGACAGGGCTCAGAGGAGCTGGCGACTTGATAGCAAGCAGGTATTCCTTTTGTAATAGAATAAGGAAATTTAAGTAAAAGGGCGGATAATGTAGATAGATCCATTCACACAATAATAAAATGGAGCCTATAATTTAAATATCAGGCCCAATAGAATTCAAGATAAAAAATATTAAACGGGATAAAGAGAGTCATTCAGTCATGATTAAAAGTACAACTCACAATGAAGATACCTGTAATGCACCATCGTGCGACAAATAACCTAACAACAAATCCATTGAAAAACTGTTAGGGGCTGGGATGTGGCTCAGTTGGTAGAGTGCTTGCCTTACATGCACAAGGCCTTGGGTTTGATCTCCAGCACCACACACACACACACACACACACACACACACACCACACAACACGCACACACACACACATAAACTGTTAGGAACAATTCACCTAAGTGTCAGATGACAAAAATATACACCAAAACCAGAAGCTTTCTCATATAAAATAATAGCAAGCTATAAATCATCATGAAAACAAAATATTTTTTCATTCATGATAGCTATAAAAATATATGGAGAAAATATATGGAGGAAATTTTGAAATCCTGCTCAGTGACATAGAAGCACCCTCGAATACAAGGGAGTTTGAATACAGAGGAGCACCTTGATTCTAGAATTTTTTTTTAAAAAGAATATCACAAAAACAACAAATATCCCTAGATTGATTTCAAAATTCAAAGCATCACAATTAAAATCCCAGTGGGATTTCTCTTAGAATTTGATCAACTGATTCTAAAATTTACCTGCAAGATTCAACATTTACAAAACAATGAAAAATACAAAAAATGTTGAAAATAGAGTACCATAGACATGAAATACACAACAAACCCACAGCATTGAAGACTACAGATTTGTGTTTAATTATCTTACTAGTTCAGAGAAGAGAATGTAATGCTTGGAACTATCACCTGTCTATTCCTCTCCTTTGAAACGTAGGCCACGTAGTGAGTCTCCCCACACTCCTCTCTCTCTCTCTCTCTCCCTCTCCACCCTCCTCCTTTCCTGTTACAGCTCAAGTACTTAGAAAAGCTGCTAGAATCAAGTATTGGTTGGAGGAATATATAAAGAAACAAAGCAATAGAACTGAACTCGCAACAGAAATAGACACTTAAGAATTTCAAATATTGATAAAGTGTATTTCAAATTTTAAAAAAATAGTAAAAGGTAAGAGAGGTGATGAATGTGTTAATTAACTTGGTGTAATCTTTCTATATTTTGTGTATATCAAAACAGCATATCATGCTCCATAAGTTATTCAATTATAATTGTCAATCAAAAATAATATGAATAAATTTTAAAGAAAAGGAAACAATAGATTAGAATGTTAGATCAAGTGACTATATAAAAAAATAAGACCATAATATATATAGCTATTACAATCTTGAAGGGAAAGAAGCCTTTTCAAATATGAGAAACCATAAAGGCAAAGATTTATGAAGTTGATGCCATTAAGCAAAAAACAAAGTAACTGGAACAGCAACAATTCTTAAAAATGTAAGCCCAAGGGAGAGCAATTGCAACATATGTAACCAAATTAAAAGGTAAACAAAAAAATGTGATCAATATTTGCAACATAGATGAGTCATGAATTGTATCTTCAGTTATAAAGAGCTTCTATAAACCAATGAGAAAAAATATAGTAATTAGCAAAGTACATAAAATGAATAATACATCTAAAAGTACATTTAAAATCACTAATAAACAAATATCTAATGCAAGAACATGAAGTCATTCTATCAGATTGGCAAAGGTTAAAAATGAAGAGAAAACCCAGTGTCAGAATACATGAATATGTAGCCAGGCATGGTGGTGCACACCTGTAATCTCAGCAACTTGCTAGGCTGAGG
The DNA here is from genome assembly GCF_052094955.1 of Ictidomys tridecemlineatus. Classification (NCBI taxonomy): domain Eukaryota; kingdom Metazoa; phylum Chordata; class Mammalia; order Rodentia; family Sciuridae; genus Ictidomys; species Ictidomys tridecemlineatus. The sequence continues at coordinate 122,160,831 of NC_135486.1, forward strand.
CAGGAGGATCACAAGTTCAAGGCCAGCTTCAGCAACTTAGCAGGCCTGTTTCAAAATAAAAAGGGCTGGGGTTGCAGCTCAGTGGTTATGTACCCCTGGGTTCAATCCTTGGTATAAATATATATGTATATCCCTTTTGGTGGGGGGGGGGTACAAGGGACTGAACTCAGGGGCACTTGACCACTGAGCCACATCCCAGCCTTATTTTTTGTATTTTATTTAGAGACAAGGTCTCACTGAGTTGGTTAGTGCCTCCCTTTTTTGCTGAGGCTGGCTTTGAATTCATGATCCTCCTGCCTCAGCATACTGAGCTGCTGGTGAATGTGTCCCCTTTTAGTCAGTGTTGGCGAGATTGTGACTTGTACCTCATCTTTTCCAGAAAGGGGAAGCTGGACCAGTGTGTCCCAGTGTCGATGAACATGGTACATCCCTGAATCCAACAATCCCAGTTCCAAATGATAATCAGTCCGCTGAATCACAACATGTCCAAAGGACGTGGAGTGTTTCTATTGCGTGTGTTGCTGGAAGACCAGAAGCAAAGGAGCTGCCCACCGATCAGCAGCACCACCCGGGTGCCCAGGGCAGCTGCAGGAAGCCACTCTTGACTGTAGGACTGTACGGGAGGACACCTGACAGTTCCACACTCACAGCAGGTTTCAGAACTCCACGTGTTCAGAGTGATGACCTCTAAACTGTCCACCTAAGTATACGACCAACAACAAAAGGCATCCATGTGCCCCCAAAGACGGGCACGAGACACGTCCAGCAGCATGACCGTCCCGAACTGGAAACCATGCATGTGCCCATGGGCAGTAAATGGATAAGCTCATTTTGACTTGTGCGCACAGAGGGGAGGACAGGCCACTCCCACACTGGACCACTGCAGCCTCCTGCGCCCCGTGATGGACCTCACCAGTACCCTGAGGAGGAAGAGAGGGCAGAGGAAGCAGGGAACGCGCTTGGTGCTCGAAGCTGAGGGAACCGAAGGTCGGCTGAGGTGGAGGGCAGCTAGACCTGGGCGGGAAGGGACTGGAAGGAAGGAAATGCCAAGGGGCGTCCTGCGTGCTGGTGAGGTTCTGTGACTTCTCTGCACACCCTGCGCACAGGCGTGTGCACGCACAGGGACAGCAAGAAGGGTGCTGCAGCCAGCAAGGAGTCCCCACGCTGTGCTCTGGGATGGGCTCGGGAACAGGGAAGGGGAGGGACAAAGACCACAGCAGAGAGCTTGAGGGGGTCTAGGCTGTCCTTGCGCCTCCTCCCAGAAGACGGTCTGCGGGCTCATGGATTCAAGCCAACACCCCAGATGGAAGACAGCCCTTGACCACTAGCAAGGGCGCCAGGGAAGTGCTGATTGCGCCTCGCAGAGCCTGGTTTGAAGGCCCATCCAAGGCAGGTTTACAGGGGCGTTGCTGACATGCGGCCAGCCGCACGCCAAGAGTGCCATTTGGAGAGCTTCCACAAGTGCACGCAGCCCTCGACCTGGACACAGTCGGTGGCCAGCACGTCCTCTACCTAAGGCCGCACACGCCCCATCCGCCTCTCTCCGCCAGCACCATTCTCCCAGGAGTCTTTACATTGTTATCTGGCTTCTGTATCTCCGCACAACCATTCTGAAATTCACCCCCGCGCCATGACTGAACACGCCACCACTCGTTAATCCACAACCTACTGGTGGACACCCGGGTTGCTGCCAGGTTTCAACAATGGCTAATAAAGTTGCAATTAGCGATCGTGTCTGAGTCTTTCATGAACATGTGCATTCAATTATTTTGGCAAAATATCTAGAAACAGAATGGATGTCATACAACAGATGTATGTCTAACTGTTTGGAAAACCGCCAAATTGTTATACAAATAGAGCATTTTACATTCCCAACAGCAGCATGTGAGAGTTCCAGTGGGTCCCTCTTACACCAACACTTGGTGTTGCTGTTTTAATTATAGATGTTTTAATAGGTGTGTCATGCCATTTCACTAGAGTTTCGATTTGCATTTCCCTAATGATTGATAATGTTGAATATCTTCTCAGGTGCTTATTTACCACCTGTGTATCTTCTTTGGTGAATTAATTGTTCGTATCTTTACTCATTTTAAAATTGGGTTGTATGTATCTTCATTATTGAATTTAGAAAACTCTTTACATGTTTTGGATACAAGTCCTTTATAACATGTGATTACAAATGACTTTCTCTTAGTCTGCGCTTGTCTTTTCATTCTCTTAACAGTCCCTTTCAAAGACACAGTTCTTGACTGGGATGAAGTCCAGCATAGTGACTTGCTCTGGTATTGATAGCACTATGGTGTCGTACATCAGCCTAACCCAAGTGTGGAAAGGTTTCCTTCTAGAAGTTTTACATTTCATGCTTTATAGTTAAGTCTATGATGCTTTGGTATTTAGTTTTTTTGTGGTGCCATGTGTGGTTCAAACGTGCAGTGGTGTGTGTGTGTGTATGTGTGTGTGTGTGTGTATGTGTGCACTTGTGTGTGGAAGGATGCCTTGAATTACCAGCACTCAGTAGTTTCTCCAAGTTTGGTTGACAAAGCACTGCCTCTCTGCTGGCTGACTTTTGCACTTTTGTCCAAAAATCAACTGCGATGCTTCCTCTTCAGGATAAGATACAGTCTCCCCGGCTGAACACAGCCATGAAATCAGGGCAGAATACATGGAGAAGTTATCTGAGGACTTTGAAAATAAATGCTAACAGGAAAACTGAGGGAAAGAGGAAAATCCAAAGGACCACCAAACAGGCGTGATCTTGCCATGTCTCCCCCTGGTGCTTTGGGTCTGGAGTCAAGGCTGAGGGAAGTGGGCAGAAGCAGAACAGAAACGCCAGGAGACACTCTGGTTCGGCTCAGGGAATGGATATGTGCTTCCCTAGCACTCACTCAGGACGTGGAAATGCCCCGTGAGGCGCTGTTTTCCTTTTCTCTATTCTCTTGTACCCCAGCCCCCACAAAGAACCCACAGCAGCAGAAGTGGGGCCAGCAAGAGGCTAAAACCTTGAGGAAGGAGAATCTTCCTCTTCAGTCAAATAACAGTAGCCCCCAATCAGCAGAGAGAACTCCCACCGTTCCTCCTTCCCTCCCTCCCTCTCTCTCTGCTATCTTTTCTTGTCCCTTTGACAACTGCGTCAGCTGCAGACAGGATGAGGGGGTTGGGGTAACTGAACTTGCATCTTTTTTAGCCGAGGGACCAAACTAGCCACTGACACGCTCGTCGATGGGGTTGTCCACATAAAACCCACCTACACCGCCATCGGAGGAGCACGGCAAAGGCTTTGGAACCACGATCAACATAAAATTGGCCCAAACTTAAGTTCCGATCAGGCTGCTTTCTTGATAAAACAAACAAACCAAAAGTAACATTGTCCACGGTGTGTAAAGACCCTGAGCCACACATAAAAATACTCAAAAGTATAACCCTAAATTCTCATGATAAGAAGAAACAAGAAAATCTGACCATGCTTGGGAGGAGAGACCAAGCACATGTCAGTGCCAAGCTGACATGGATGTCACTTCACCTGACAGGCATTTTCAAGGGGCCATCATAAACCCATGCTCCAGGAACGGAGGGAGAATACTTTTTAAAAGAACAAAAGTCCCAACAATGAGACTAAAAAAAAAAAAAAAAGCATTTGAAGACATCATGACTGAGGATGCCTCAAATTATGAGAAATAAATGAACCTACAGCCTGAGGAGACTCGTACAACCCATGAGTCTGAAGAAATTCATGCTGAGACGCATCATAAACTGATGAGGAAACTAAAACAAAGAAAAACATCTCAAAAGCAGACAGAGAAAAATGGCGCGTTGCTTGCAGGAAAGAACGGTTTGCACAACTGTAATGGCAATGGCATCCGTGAAAACCAGAGAAGCTCCAAAATTCCATCTCTACATAAAAGCCACGAAAAGGTGGAAGAATGGTCACACTCCAACTCCTTGGAACTCTGGAAACTGCCAGGTGCTTGCAGAAACACAGGAAGCATTTCTGTAAGACAAATGGCTGGATCTCGGCCAGGACAAGGCGTGTGTGGCATGTTCCTTTACCCTAGTTTCTGCTCCCCAGATTAGCAACCACCTTGAAAATGCCCCTCTGTTTCCAGTGCTAGTACCAGAATGACACCATTCCCAAAGAATTGTAATTGTTTAATCTGTTTGATTGACCCTTGAAGAACAGCATGACCAATGGGCATGATTGATAGACACCTAACCTGGAACTCAGCAGCGCCGGAGCCCTGACCCTGGACTCACTGGCTGAGAGCCTTGGCTGGCTCACATTCCCATGAGGGCGGCTTGAGCCAAGGGTAACATCTGGGGAAACTACAGACCAATCCAAGAAAGTATCTGAGGACAGCCTCAGAGATGAAATGCTCAGGGAGGAAAAGGTTTTGAAAAACCCCAACTTGTGCCTGGGGGTGTTAGAAGACAATGTGGATTCCCAGGACGGAGACCATTTCAGGAAGGACCTGAGACAGCCCTAGGTTACCTCCGACTGATCCTCAAGACCCACACAGGCAGAAGCAAAGCTTAAGGCAGAGCGGTTAACTTCTTGCAGAGCTTCACAAGAGTTTAAGGAACTCTCTGTCCAACCATTAGCCGACTACTAAGATAAGAGAATAGAGATATCAGTATGTGCACATGACCGAGGAGAAGACAGACTTTAGAAATGCAATTCAGAGAAGTTACTAGACACATAACTAAATAATTAGAAATGAACCTGGGGAGGAGGATCTAATTTCCAGAGTTATCCTTTTATCATAGTCCAAACATCCATTGTTCAACAAAACATGACAAGATTTGCAAAGAAATAAGAAAGTGTGACCCATGTGGTCCACAGAGAGAAAATTAAAAGCAACAGAGAGGGCTGGGGCTGCAGCTAAGTGGTAGAGCACTTGCCTCGCAGGTGTGAGACCCTAGGTTCGATCCTCAGGACCACATAAAAACAAATAAGTAAATAAATAAAGATATTGTGCCCATCTACAACTAAAAAATTTTTAAAAAAAAGCAACAGAGACTATCTTTGAGGAAGCCCCTATATTGCACTCACTGTCCAAAGACTTTAATCAGCTATTTTAAAATGTTCAAAGAGCTAAAGGAAATGTCTAAAGAACAATGAAGGACAACATTCCCCAAAATGGACCTACACACTCAAAGCAATCTATCAGATTTCTAAATGCTTTTGCACAAAAATGGGCAGGTCAATTCTAAAATTCATATGGAATCCAAGAGACCCCCAAATATCCAAACATCTTGAAAAAGAAAAAAAAATGAAGTACTCACACATCCTGACTTCAAAATTTACAATAAAACAACTGTAATCAAAATAGAATGGCACTGGAATAAGGATAGAAATTATCAGTGGAATTGAATGGAGAGTCCAGAAATAAAACCCATGCATTTTGGTCAACGATTTTTGACAAGGAGGTCAAGAACTTTCAATGGGGGAAATGATAGTTCTTTCAACAATAGGTGCTGACACCGAATATCCACACCCATAAGAACAAACTTTGGACACCCACCTCATACCACATACAAAATCTAACTCCAAGCGGATCCGACTTAAATGTGAGAGCTGAAGCTATAAAACTCTTAAAAGGAAACATAGGGGTAAGTGTTCAGGACTTGGGTGAGGTACCAATTTCCTAAATATGATACAGAAAGCACAAGAAACAAAATAATAAATAGATAAATTGGATTTCAACAAAACTTAAAAATTTGTGACTCAGATAATACTACCAAGGAAGTTAAAAAAAAATACAGGATGGGAGAAAATATTTGCAAGTTATATATCTGATAATGGTCTAATAGAGAGAATATAAAGAATTCTTACAAATCAACAACAAAAAGGGACTCCAATTAAAAATGGCAAAGGATTTGAATGGATATTTCTCCAAAGAAGGTATACAAATGGTCAGTTTGCACATGAAAGATGTGGAATGTTATTAGTCACTGGAGCAGTACCAACCAACCACCCTGAGATGGGAGCCCCGGGATGGCAATGGCAGGAGTGTTCAGGATGCGGAAACATCATGAACCTTTGCATTGCTGATGGGAAGGCAGGCTGGAAGGTCATCTGGAGAACAGCCTGACAGCTCCTCAAAAGTTAAGTGTGGAATCACCACAGGACCCAGCAGTTCCCCTCTGGTTAGACTCACAGAACGGAAAACATGCATTGACACAAACTGGTGCATGAATGTTCAGAGCAGCTGGTCCATGAGAGCCAAAGAATGGAAAGAACCCAAACGTCCATCAATTGACGAGAGGATAAACAAAAATGGCATGTCCACAAAACAGAATATTAATCGGCCAAATAAAGGGATGGAGAATGAATACCTGATAAAACATGGATGAACCTTGAATATATCATGTGAAGTGGAAGAACCAGACAGAAAAGACCTCATGTGGCATGATTCATTCACATACAGGATACGTAAACCCCTAGATAATAAAATGTAAACTAGTGAGTCCCCTGGGGAAGGAGGAGAGAAACGGGAGCTTTGTGTTTCTGTTAGGCAGAACTCACCAGAGCAATCATGTGGCTCTGGAGTTTTTCTTTATAGAGAGGTTTTAAACTAAAAATTTATTTTTTTAATAGGATTAGGTTATATATTTCTTTTTTGAGTGGGCCTTCCTGGTTTGTGTCTTTTAAGGAATTCATTATATCCAGATTGTCAGATTTGTTGGTATAGAGCTATTCACAATATTCTATTATCATTATTCTTAATAGTTAGAATGTGTAATATCAATACTCATGACTTTATTTTTTTAGATCAATCTAGGTAGAGGTTTATCAATTTTCTAGAACTTCTCAAAGAACTATCTCTTAGTTTCATTAAGTTCAGTATTGTTTTTTGTTTTCTATTTGGTTGATTTTTATTCTGGACTTTATTATTTCATTACATGGTTTGGATGTATTTTCTTTTTTTAATGACTTAAAAGTGGGTGCTTACATTATTAATTTGAAACCTTTCCCTTTTTTCTATTTATATTTATTGCTATTAATTTTCCTCTGAGTGCTGCATTAGCTGCAACCAACAAACTTTGAAATATTCTATTTTTAATTTTCATTCCAATCAACATACTTTCCAGTATCTCTTTTAAGTTCTTCTTTAACTTGTAATTTACATATGAGTACATTACTTATATCTCAAATATTCATCGGTTTTTCTAAATATGTGTCTGTCAAAGAGTACACCAGGAGTGGCTCAGAGTCTTTTGAAGTTACTTTATGTATTTATAACCATAATATGATCTGCCTTATAAATGTTCCATATTTACATACAAAGAATATGTATTCTGTATTGAGTGGAATATTACATTAGTTCTGGTCATGTCGAGTTGAATGATAGTGTTGTTCAAACCATGTTTGTGAGGCCTCCAGCTGTAATTGTAGACATGGCTCTGTCTCCTTGGAGTTCTGCCACTTTTACTTCTTGCATTTTGAAGCTCTGCATGTCTGCACTCCCCTCCTTGAGCTGAGGCCCACGGACCCCTCTCAGGCAGCAGGTAGGCAGCACCGAGTTCTCACTGCTCTGCTTTACCTTAGCGTAATGTCTGGAAACCCAATGTTTCATACCGTGTTTCAGTTTCTATTGCTCTTGCTTCAGGTAGGAGGACAAATCCAATTTACGTCATTCCTTCTTGTCCAGAAGAAAACCTAGTTTTGAATTAAATATTCTCCCTTCTATTTGAGCAGCAGAAGCAATCTCAGCAAATGAAGGAAAGGATTTGACTCATACCATCAACCTCTGATTCAATTCCTCTTTAAAATTATTTTCTTTCAGTATTGGTCGGTGTGTGCTTAGTGGGGGTTGTAGGACTTTGCATTTTCATTTTAGAATTAAATGCTTCTTTACTTTCATACATGCTCTCTTTTCTGAAATGTACTTGGTGGAACAAAATACTGAAGCCATTTTGCTTTTGAGTCATTTTTACTTGCTATGTTCTGCCACCCCACATATTGGCTAGGATTAGTACCTCTCTGAAAAATGTGGAGATAATTTAAATAAAATCGATTTTGTCACATTGTCCAAAATATGTTTAAAAATTAGAATTTTCTGTTTGGGGGCCAGTGGCAGAATCTGCTAGAAGTTTGATCTAAGGGCCCTTTTTATCTCCTGGCCCCAGGTGACCGGATTGGCCAATGGAATGCTGCTAAAGTGCTGGACACCCTCCAGAGTAGGGCAGTTAGGGGGCAGCTCTTCCTCTTCCTGGGTGACCTGGAGGCCCTGTTCTTCTCCCTGCCCCAGGGCATGGAGCAAGGAGAGGTCTCCAGGTCTATCAGACTTCACAGGTGTGAGGACCCATTTGTTTTATTCATTGTGCCACTAAAATATTTAAGTTACTATGACAACCCTGGGTCATCATCAACCCTGATGAATAAAGTTAATTCTTATTTTCTCGGATAATCTGACAGTTTTCAAAGGCTATATCAGAGGGTTAAACCTTAAACAGATACATTCAGCTAATGACCAATACAAAGAGCCAACAGTTACGGGGTGCATACCAAACGGACAACACTGGGGTACATATTGTCCCTGAGTTATCTGAGTCGATGCCACAGTTAGACCAGAAACGTCACCTGATCTCTGCAGATGGCACCACACCATCCATTCAGTTCTTTCAAAATTCCCACTGCCAGAGGCTGCCAAACATGGGTCACAACGCGCCACAAACCAGGTCTCATTTTTAAATTTGTGCAAACACGTTGACAAAAATTGGCAGCAGAGAGGGTGCCACTCACCAGTGGCCTTCTCTACACCCCTTGTGCCTGCACTACCTGGGCAGCAGCTGACCCTGTACAGCAACAGGTGGACGTGCATGCAACTGACCCCTCACTGCCCAGTCACCTCAGTAGCTGTTTCGGCTCTCCATCCACCTCCCTGTCTGTCGAGTGTCCAGCTTGCCTATCTCTTCAAATGACCCTGAAGCTAGGACAGGAAGCCTGCAGGGACCTGAGATGGCAGGCCCTCCTGGATGCGTGACAGCGGGCAAGGCTCCCTGACCGCCTAGCTCTTCTTCCTGCCTTACTTTGCCACGAGCCTTCCTCCACCAGGAGGCCCGGGCACTGCAGAAGGAAACACGCCACACGCAGGACACTCACTATGGAAGCACAATGTGATTGCACTATGGACGGAGAGTTGGAAACTGTGATTCTCTAGCAGAGCCAGGAAGTTCAACAGTCATGGAAGGGAAATGTCCCACACAGGTCCCAAAGCCCTGTGCTAGAGGGACACAAGTTAAACTCTGCAGCCTGGCCAACACCAGCCTTCGGTAAAGAAGAAAATGCAGACATGGCACCCAGGCAAGGACAGCCCAGCAGGTAGGAAGGAAGACATGGCCTCAGGGTCTCCAAGACACAGCCTGCTCCTGGGGAGGGGGCAGAAGCAAGCTGAGAAAGGGTGTCCGTGGGTGGACGTGGAGCATGCCAGGCATGAGGCCTTCGTGAGACGGGCGGAAGGAGGACATGCAGCAAGCACACCAAAGCCAGGGAGGCCCCAAGGAGAGGAAGGCCCATTGGGCAGCAGAACAGGAAAGTCCAGCCAGATGACACTCTGCTCCCCAGAGTGCAGAACCCCACGGGGCCGACTGGGGAGTGACAGTTAAACACCAGCAAGGAACCCAGACACAGCCTCAGAACTACAGGACTCTCAAGAACCACGACGGTAGGAGGGGTTCTGTTTGGAAAGCCTGAGGGAAAGTTCTAATTGATTAAAGATAAATATGAACCAGAAGGTGGATCTCGACTCCCGGTAATGCCAGTGAGGGGAGACTCACAGGGACCCATGCTGGCATGACTCTCACATGCCTTGTTGGTACCGGTGCGTGTTGTCACTCCTGACAGTGGGGCTCACTGTGCCTCATCTTTACAGCCACAGAAATTGGCAGGTCCCTCCCTCCCTCCCTCCCTGGCCCCCTTGCTCTGCTCTATGGACCGTCCTTCTGTTACTGTCTTACTTGGTGCATCATAGTCATACACAGAAGAGGAGGCAAGGCGGTGAGACGCGCTGTCCGTGGACCTGGCACAGTGGGGCTCAGCTCCTTCCCCAGCACCACCCCCCAGGCCCTTCCTCCACTTCATTGCTCTCCCTTCTATTTCCTGAGACCTTCCTTGTTCAAATTCCCTCCTCCCTCTAGTTTCCACATATGAGAGAAAGCATTTGGCCCTCGACGTCCTCGCTCTGTCTTATTCCCCTTACTTAGCTCCATCCACTCACCAGCAAGTGACATGACTTCATTGTTCTTTGTGGCTCAGTGAATTCCCTTGTGTACATAAGCTGCATTTTCCTTATCTATTTGTAGATCCACAACTTGGCAATTGTACGGATGTAAAAAAAAAAAATCAGATTCTCACTGGAGTATGCCAATCTGGGTTCTTTGGGATGAAGATTGAGGAGTGGGACAGCTGGGTCATGTGGTGGTTCCATTCCTGACCTTTTGAGGAATCTCCATACTGCTTTCCAGGGTGGCTATTCTAATTTGCAGTTCCACCAACAATGTGTGAATGTACCTGTCCCCCCACATTCCCACCAGCATTTGTGGTGATTTACATTCTTGATGAGTTGCATTCTAACTGGAGCGAGATGAAATCTCAATGCAGTTTTGATTTGCATTCCCTGATTGCTAAGGATGCTGAACATTTTTTCATACATTTCTTGGTCATTTAAATTTCTTCTTTTGAGAAACGTCTCTGTTCAGTTCTTTGGCCCATTATTGAATAAGTTTTTTGCTTTGTTTGGGTGTTTTTTCTCTTTTGTTTTGGTGGTTATTTTTTCATTTTTTATAAATTCTGGAAGTTAATCCCCTGTCCAAAGAATAACTGGCCAAGATCTTCTCCCATTCTGTACCTTTTCTCTTTGTGCTCTTGATTGTTTTCTTCACCATAAGAAGCTTTTGAATTAAATGTTGTTCCATTTACTGCTTGTTTTTATTTATTGAGCTCCTGGGGTCTTGCTGAGGAAGTTGAAACCTGTGCCAACATTTTGAATGTTGACCCTGTGTCATTTCTTAGTGGTTGCAGAGGTTCTGGTCTAATTCCTAGTTCTTTGATGCACTTTGAGTCGATGTGTGCAGGGTAAGAGGTAGGGACCAAAAGTCCTTTTTCTACATATGGACATCCAGTTTTCCCAGTGCCGTTTGTTAAAAAGCCTGTCTCAGGATGAAGAAAAAAGTCATTGGAACTTACACACAAACAAAACAAAGCAAAAGCACAAGTCTCTAAGATTCCAAATGAATCCCAGCTGTGCTGGTGATCAAGCCCATCAACTCAGGGGCACTGTCCATGAAAGATGTCCAGCAGTGACCAGCACTGGCCACCCCTGAGGAGATCAGCAGTGTTAGGAGACAGAATCAACCGCAGACTGGGAGAGAAATCACCAGAAAACACACACCTGTTACAGGAATCATTGTCAAAATAAGAAGAAATCTTAAAACTCGGAAATAAGAAAACAGCCCATTGGGAAAATTGGGCAAAAGGTTTGAACACATACGTCACCAAAGAAAAATACACAGATGGAAGCAACAGCGACCTAAAAACATGTCACGGGGCGCCGCACACCCCACAGCAAGACACCACCACATACGCAGCAGGAGCGCTTGCCTGCTGACGGGCATGCACCGTGTGGGACACATCTCACAAAGCCAGCCGTTGTCCTGCAGGAGAGCAGTCCTGCCCAGGTGCGCCCCCGCTCACTGGGTGTCCCCACTAGCAAGCCTGCAAGTGTCCACTGCTCTGACTGTGGCCTTCCATGCTGGAAAACCACGACGTCCTCCCAGAAGCCAGTGGGCGGTGAGCACGCAGTGTGTGGCATGTCTACAGACGATTGTGATTCAATGACAAAAAGAAATGAGGTCTCCCAAAGACAAGGCAGAGAATGAGGGGGGGTCATCAGCAAAAAAAAGCCAGTCTGAGAAGAGCCCACAGCTTGCTCCCCACATGACCCCGGGGAACCCAGAACCAGATGCACAAGACCAGTGGTCAAGAGGGGTCCAGGGGTAGGGGGTTGGGCAGACCAAACGCAGGGGCACTCCGAGCAGGGACGCTCTCTATATGGTGCTGTGCCTGTGGGCACGTGACGAAAGGCATCTGTCAAAACCCACTAGACTCCAGCAAAGAGTGGACCTTTATGTATGCAAATTTAAAGAGTCATTCGGAAGGTCAGTTGGACCCCAGAAGGAATGCGGAGAGTGACACATCCATCTGCATTACAGATGTGGAGTGACCTCCCTGCAGAGGGCAGGAGAAAGTGCTGACTTTGATGCTCTAGAAGTGGGTGGAGCAAAAGCGAAGGGACTCTGCCAGGCACTTAGTCAATACCACTGTCTCCCGAGAGCCTGAGAGAGTGCTGGTGGCATAACACACGCACCCTGCCCTGGAGCACACGGATGGCTGGAGGGAGCGGGGTGCTCCTTGTCAGAGAGAGAGTGGGCAGAGCAGGGGAACCGCCCAGAGGATCATCCGTGGTGGGTGGGTGGGTGGGCCTCCGTACGCTTAGCTCAATACGCCACAGGTGACCACACACAGGCACACGCACAGACACATGTGGGGCCGGGGAGTCTCTGGCTTGTCCCCCAGGAGGCCCAGAAGCCACAGCACACCTGGCATCAGGTCTGGCTCTCTGACACAATCTCCAGCGAAGGAACCCAGGGCAGGAAACAGGTCGGACGAGCCCAGAGCAGCTCATGGTACCAGAAAGAGAGAAGATGCTCAATTCATGGGCGCCCGCAGCTCCCAGGCCACGGGCACAGCGTTCTGAGCAAGAAAGGGAATGAAATCGTATGGGATCATGGCACAGGCACGAGTCCACGCTGATGTAGATGGAAAAAGGAAGGAGGTAGGAGGGGAGACAAGACTCACACCTGTGTCGGGGCGCCCCGTGGCACTCCGCCTCGCAGAAGGGGAGCAGAGCATCTGGGTTTTTTTGTTTGTTTGTTTTGATTTGTTTAAAGCACTAGTTGCTTTTGTTTGGGGGGCTTTTAGTTGCAGATGGACACAATACCTTTATTTGATTTATTTCTGTGCGTTGCCGAGGATGGAGCCCAGCACCTCCCCGGTGCTAGGCAGGCGCTCTTCCTCTGAACCACAGCCCAGCCCCACAGCTCTGCTTCTTAAGTGTGCTGTCTTAATCACCAATGGACCAGACCAGAACAATTGTAGGGGAGGAAAACTTTATCCGAGGGTGGCTCCATTCCTCGGGGCTCCAGGTGAGGCAGGACATCGTGGCGGGAGAAGGTGGCCGAGGGAAGCAGCCCACATGGTGATCAGCACGCGTAGGTACGCTACTCGCCAGATATAAAATACATACCCCAGGCCACACCCCAGCCCACCTCCCCTGCCAACCCAACCCTCAGGGACTGCCCGGCTAAGCCCTGTTGCGGTTAGGGCACTGATGGGGTAAGATCTCAGGCCAGTCCTGTCTCCCCTGAACCTTCCTGCACCCATCTCACTGTGATCTTTCGGGGGACCCTCACATCCCCACCATGACATGGTCTGTGCATAATGTCTTCTGTCAAAGACTACAGCAGGAAAAGGGGAGGTGACAACTTCGCAGTGGAGAAACCCAATGAGCACCTCTGTCGGTGACCAAGGTCAGAATCCTCCCTGATGGTCTGCACCCAGGTGACAGGTGAGACTGGCACTTCACCTCTGTGGCCTTGTCCCCCAAGCCCATGCTACAGTCACCAGGAGACAGCCATCAGACAGGTCACAACACAGGAACACGCTGCAGGCCCTGCAGCCTGTGCTCCTCAAAGCGTCAGGCAGCGACACTAAGGAAAGTCTCATGGGGGCCTTGCCAGGAGGAGCCTAAGGAGACGCGGGTCCAGCAGAGCGCCCCCTCCTGGAGGAGGTCCTGGGGACCCGAGGAGAGCTGAGCCTTAGCTGCTGCCACATATGGACTTGGTCCCGGACTGACGCGCGTGACACAGGGGTCAGCCACGATCTCTCTGCAAATCCAGAGTGATTTCATACGTTTGTAAATTTTATAACTATTTTGTAAGTTTACTTATAAAATATTTAGTCTCATCTTGTGTCCCCACCTATGCCTTTCCCTAAAAGGTGGCATAAAAGTCTGTAGCAGGAGAGTGATGAGTCTTGTACGTCCATCACTCTGACCCCAGGAACCTGCTGGTGGATGCGGCTCTCTCTCCTGGTCATGGGGTCCTGCTGGCCTCCACTGCTGGGGTCCAGGGCTGGTCAATCACCCTCTTTCTCGGCCGTGAAATGCTCTCAGGAGCCCGGCATCCACCGTCAATATTTCAACGCCCTCTTGGGCACGGATTGCTAGAGATACCCGGGCTCTGTCCAGGCCCTGCGTTCTGTCCAGGCCCTGGGCTCTGTCCGGGCCTGGTGCCACCCTCTACGCCCGTGCTCTCTTCCGAGGGCAGAAGAGCTGCTCTTCCTCCAGGGTCTCTGCCCCAGGGACTGAGTGAGCCCCAGGGGGTACCCTCCTCTTCCACACTTAGCTGGGCCGAGGCCGCTTGTGGGGCGGGTTCCCAGGGTGAGGCCAGAGCCCCGTCCTTGGTACTCACCCCAGCATTCTTGGGGGCCGGGTCAGAGGAGTGGAAGCCCAGGTCTTCTCACCTCCTCTCCAATTTGTGCTTTTTTTGTCCAACTTTTGGCCAGAAAATGGAGGGAAGCCTCCTGCATTTCTCCCGTGTCATGCCCTCCTCCTTCCTGGTCCAGCCCCAGGGTTAAACCACAGAAGTGTCGGAGCCTTTCCTCTTCACACCCGGAAAACAGCTCAACGTGGGGTCTCCCCAAGCAGAGTCTCCCCGTCAGCCTGGAGTTGGCCTGGAGTTAGTTAGTCTGGAGTTAGTTAACCTGGAGTTAGTTAGTCTGGAGTTAGTTAGCCTGGAGTTAGTTAACCTGGAGTTAGTTAACCTGGAGTTAGTTAGTCTGGAGTTAGTTAACCTGGAATTAGTTAACCTGGAGTTAGTTAGTCTGGAGTTAGTTAGTCTGGAGTTAGTTAACCTGGAGTTAGTTAACCTGGAATTAGTTAACCTGGAGTTAGTTAGTCTGGAGTTAGTTAACCTGGAATTAGTTAACCTGGAGTTAGTTAACCTGGAGCCTGGCAAGTTTCCTCTGCCCACAAAGCTTGGCTCGTAAGCCTCGTGTCTCTAAGCAGTGGGACAGATGTCCTGCCCTGGGGCCCAAAGTCCCTTGACTTGAGCTCAGGCTTCAATCAAATACCAGCTGGGGGGAGAATTGCCATGCACCGGTGGAGTATCTCCCAGAACACCATCTCTGTGGCCTGCTGCTGAGGTGGACAGTGTTAGATGGCTTGTCCAGGTGGGGAAGAGGTCAGAGGGAATGGTTCTGGTGGTAAGGAAACAGGTTACCAAGAGGGATGGAGCTCTGTCCTGGGACGTCCTTGGGACAAGGACACTTTGGTGGTGAGAGAAGAGGGCAGGGCTGCCCTGTGCAGGGAGGACCGAGGCTGAACCCAAGGGGTCTCCAGTGGAGGTGGAATGACAACCTTCCTTTCCACTGACCTCTGGGTCCAGCTGTCCCTTCCACATGGAAGAAACCAGACAGCTCAGGGCAGGACAGCACTGGACCTCCCTGGAGGCCTTCCCATCACACAGAGGCGACGCACTCATTCCAGAACATTGTTTACGAACCACTGCAGAACCCGAGGTGGAGGACCGTCGCCGTGCCCTCCGCCAGGGCTCACTATTTAGTGCCTCGACAAAGAAGCACACAGGTCATTATGTCACACGTTTGTTTTGTTTGATATTTGGGGACTGTTTTTCAGTACGATTGATTTCCGTTGTTGTTGCCTTCTGTTTTATACATTTGAAAACATAATTTACAGGTCTCATGAGACTGCCAAAGGGATGCATGCATAAAAAGAAAACTCTTGAAGTATTTCTTCTGGGTCTCAGAAGATTTCTTGGTACATTACAATTTTTCCCTACATTGAAATTCCCCATTTATTCCCAAGATTTTGGTAAATCTGTGATTTATACACATCTGTCGTGTGATGATGGCGGTGTGGAGGATAAAGGGGCTGTAGTGGAGGAAACTGCACACACACATGTGCACACATGCACACATGCACATGCATGCACACATATAAATGCATGCACATGTACACACATGCACACAATCCTGCATGCACATGCACACACACACATGCACACACATGCATGCACACATGCATTAACATGCACACACACATACACATGCATGCACATGCACATGTACACACACATACACATGCACACACACATGCACACACACAAGGCACACATATGCATGCACACATACACACACACCCCTACATGCCCACCAACAACAACCCCAAGGATGGGACCTGGGGCTGGGACAGTGCTGGGCTGGGTTAGTTCAGGAAAATGAAGAGATAAAACATTTGCGGGGCTGGGGTTGTGGCTCAGAGGTAGAGTGCTCCCTAGCATGCTTAAGGCACTGGGTTCAATCCTCAACACCACACAAATATAAAATAAAAGATATTGTGTCCACCTACAACTAGAAGATAAATACTAGAAAATATTTTTTGAACAGCATGATGCTCAGGGGCCCTTCTCTGGGGCCTCCCATGGTGCCCGTCTAGGGTGACAAGGTTCCAGGAGGAAGAGGGGCTCCCGAGATGGCCACAGGGACATGGCTGGAGGATGGGCGTGGCTCCCAAGGGTGCCCAGGACTGAGGGGCCGCTTGCATCTCTCTAGTTCCCTTTGGACTCCGTGCTGAGGGGAAGGACGAACAGCAAGGGAAGGAGCTGCTGCCCAGAGCTTTGCCAACAGCGAGACTGTGCAGAGCCCAGACTCCACAGGCTCCCAGACCCACTGCCCACCGTCTCAGGAAGAGAAAAAGGCTCAATTAACTGTGGTACAAGCGCCAGGGACATGTTTCCAAGGTTCTCTATGGAGAATAAGGAGGCCACAGGCCAGAAACTGCCTTCAAGGCCTGGTCCTTGCCCAGCAGCCACTGTGGGCCCGGCACTGCCTGTCACACCTGTGGAGGCCCATTCACCCTGAGCAGCCTGCTCCCCAATGGTCCCACGAGGTTGGACACGCCACACCACGGCTGGTCCCCCAGGCAAGGCCATGGGATGGCACTTTAATAGTTGAATAGCAGTAAACTATGCGCTGCTGGGTGTGCGTCTGGGTGTGTGCACTTTCTAATTTGAAGTGTACTAGGAGTGCCCTCCCCACTGGTCCCTCCAGAGACACTGGGTGCCTGGGGCCAAGTGCCTGCTCCCAGGAAGCACCTGCAGAGGACACTCACTGGCATGGAGGATGTCAAGGGAACCACAGTGAAGGGGCTTCATCAGAAGGGTCACGCAGGAGGCAAGAGGACCCTGTGAAGGAGGATCCCCGGGAGAGAGGTCAGAGAGTCTCCTGGACGTGGAGGGTGGTCAGGACTCCTCCCTAAGATGGTGGATAGCAGTGTGTGCTCCTCTGTGGAGCTCAGGGTCACACCCGCTGCACGTGCAGAATAGCTTCACTGAAGACTGTTCTTGACCCTGTGTCCTCTCTCCCCCTCACTATGTGACTTCAAATATAAGGGAGGAGGAGAGAGATGGAGAGGGAGGGAGAGGGAAAGGGAGTGAGGGAGAGAGAGAGGGAGGGAGGGAGAGAGGGGGGATGGAGGGAGAGAGAGGGAAAGGGAAGAAGGGAGAGGGAGGGGGAGGGAGAGGGGAAGAGAGAGGGAGAGAGGGAGGAGGGAGAGAGAGCCGTGCAACCTAAGCCAACATCAGTAGGGGCCAGGAAAAATCAGGGTGCGATGGGAAGGGTGCTAGCGATGAGCCGCGGAGTGCAGCCAGGGTCAGAGGCGCAATCGCATTAACAGCAGCGAACTCCCATCTGGATGTGAAGGTGCTGATTTGAGTTGCCCTCGGCACCATCCCATCATTTCCTAAGTGGAGGGCTGGATCCCCCAGGGCTGCACGCCTGTCTATGTGCACCCACGCACGCGTTCATGGGTCCCTTGGTGTGTGCTGGGTGCACCCTGAGCCTGCATTGATCCTAACATGTGAACTCAGGTGGGTGCTGATCCACTGTCCCCAGAGCTGCGTAGGGAAGGGATTTGTCCCACGGTGGGGCATGGAGCCCACACACCAAAGAATGGTCGGAGAATGTGGACCCTCGCTGGGTCCGGACACACCCACACCTGATATCTGCCTCCACCTGAGAACTAGGGGTGTCCCTGGAGGGACCCTTGGCAGGCCGTTTCCTGACTCTCCGGCACAGTCACTCGCACACACCTGCCCACCGGCACCCCGCATCCCAGGCCCAGACCTTGTTTGAGAAAGCAGAGTTAAACAAGACCAGCCATTTCCTCGCTGTGGGGCATCTCTGTGGTTCCCCATGTGGTGTCATCCACGGTCTGTCATCAGAATCTTACTGGCCAAGAGGCTCATTTATCTTGATGTTCCGAGGATCCTCCGTGTGGCTCATGGGGCCCAAGAAGAGCCACGTGGAGTAAGTGGGTCCCAGTGGAGGGAAGATCTCCAGGGACTGGATCGGAGGACCCCAGGAGGGAGGAGGAAGCTGAGGTGTCTCGCTGAGAGCCCTTGAGATCCAGGGAGTGGCCCCAGCCAACGAGGGAGGGCAAGGGTGTGGCTGCCGCAGTGGAGCCAAGCCTGCCTGCTGCAGGGATGGTGGCCACAGAGGCCATGCCCATGGGGTCTCCGGGAAGCTGGCCAGGGCAGCAGGAAGGAGCCCGGGGGCGTCCAGCCCTCTCTGAAGGTCTCTGACTTAGCATATGTTGTCTGCTGTGACCGAGAGCTCCAATGTTTACCACTGCTCCCTGGCCCATCCCCTTGTGCCCTAGCCCTGCTCCTCCGTCCCTCCAGAATAGGACCATGGGACAGATGGGGACAGAAGACACATGACAGGGAGGGGAGCATGAGCCGGGGGTGAAAGCTGAGAAACAGAGCAAACAGCGATTTTTCCAAAAGCTTTAAGAACATGATGCAGGTTTCAAAAAGCAGGTGACGGCAGAAGAATGATTGTGCTGGGGAAGCAAAGGACGTTGGAGGAGAGAGCAGAAGGGACACACACCCTTGATGGAGCAGGGCTGTGAAGAGAGGGGGGACAGTGGCCAGGCACCCACAGGTCCTATACTGGGAGGCCCTCCTGCACTCTGATGGGCAGGGACAATGACAAAGGCAGGGCAGGGAGCCCAGGGAGCCTCAGCCCCGTGCAGCTTTCCTTGTGAATGAGAAGGTTCCTGGAGCGGAACAGTCCTGCTGGGGAGGGGCGGTGACCTGGCCTCCAGGTCACTGAGCCCTGCTGGGGCCAAGGCTACGGATGTGGGGCTGGGGGCTGTGGGACCCCCTCACCCTGTGGTGCAGGAATGGCAACGGGAGCTGCCAGGGAAGTGCTCAGAGAGGAACCCAGTAGTCCCTGTGCACAGAGGTGTGTGCCAGGGCCCGTGGGTGCCCCAAACCTCACGGGCACGGAACCCCACATAGCCTCTTCCTGCACAGAGTGTGTGACGGTGGCTTCACGTTCAGCCTGGCTGAGTGGAGAGAAGCCGGAGGCTCCAGAAGCATCATCTCTAGGTGTGTCTGAGGGAGCCTGGGAGGGGCCGGCAGGGGAGTCTGTGCATGGGGACAGAAGATCTGCCCTCCCTGTGCGTGGACGGCCCAATCAACTGGACCCTGAAGGAAAACATCAAGGAGGAAGGGATTCACGTGCCCCACCCCTGATCTCGTTTCTTTCTCCTAGCACGAACACCCTTCTCCCCCAGTGTGGACAAACTTCTCCCCCAGCATGGGCACCCTCCTCCCCCAGTGTGGACACCCCTCTCCTGCCCTGGGACCTCAGAATCAGCTTCTACAGCCTCTGGACCCAGGACCCGCCAGGCTCTCAGGCTGCAGCCTCCCGAGTTCTGAAGCTTCTGGACTGGGCTGGACCGTGCTGCAGCCTCTCGGGTCCTCCACATCACAGACGGCCTTCGCAGTTCTCTCTGACTCCCCTCTGACGTACTCCACAGGTTCTGGGGACCGTGACTGACATGACAAGCTGTCGGCAGTGAAACTTAACTGAGAAGTCAGCACAATGAGAGATGGAACAGGGACGAGGCAGCCGTCCTGGACCCGCGTGTGTGATCAACCTGAAGCTTGTTCCGTATTGTGCTACGGTGATGTTTTTAGACCACAGGTGACATTGGACGCTGGAAACTGCAGAAGGCAAAATCGCAGGCTGGGCTGAGCACTGTTGTGGGGTGGGGGTCTGATCCCAGGGACCAGCAGGCCAGCCTGAGATACAGTGTGGACGGGGACACCACTGCTGCACCCTGCTGCCACGCCCCAAGGTGTGCCCCCCCCAGGCGTAGCTCCTGGGGCCAGGGCTCAGTGACAGGCCCTGCTGGGCTGAAGAGTTCAGCAGAGTTGAGGTCCAGCGGGGCAGAGCCCAGGGAGGGAAGAGCCCGGGTTAACGGGGCCTGGAAGTCCCTGCTCCTGCCGAGGCCTGGGAGCAATCGCACCAGGAGCAGAAATGAAGGGGCCTCATGAGGAGGCCAGCTCCGCGAACGGTAGTGAGAGCCGAGCGATCTCAGCCCCTGCTGCGCAGGACCGTAACTCCCAGGGGAGTCTGGGGTCCTGCTTGTGAGGGACACTCTTTATAAGCTATTCCAAATCGGGGGGGGAGGAGCGACAAGCAGAGGGAGAAGGAACTCTCTCTGGATTTCTATTGCTTCAGAGTCAGCAGTTTGTGACTCATGCAGTCTCCATCCATGCTTTGTCTACACGTTTTCATTTCTAAATACTAAAAACACTTTGTTTGGAACACGGGTTATTTTTAGCTGCTGTATCAATAGTGTGCATCCATTTCTCCCCATAGGAGAAGAGCCTCCTCCAGATTGGGCTGGGCAGCGCCAGAGAGGCCGACTGTTTACCTAACTGTGCTACCTGTGTCTCCCTGCTCCCTAGAGACTCTTTGAGGTGGCCTCCTGTCCTTACTGACCACCCTTGAGTCATCTCCAGACCTCGTCCTAAGATCTGCAGGCCCCAGGATGCCAAGCCAAGGAGCCACCTCCTCACAGCCTAGAGCGGAGCCAGTTCTTGACTGCTCTGCACCCTTGTGCGGCTCTAGAGGAAGGTGAAGAAAGGAAGGCCACACCCAAGGTCACCTCCTTGACAGAGAGCCAGCCCGCCACATCTTAGCAAAGACAGGAAGGCAGTCTGGGGCAGTCTGCTGTCCTTCAGTGGACAGACAGGAGAGAGGGGCTGGAGGGAGGCTGGAGGGATGCTGGAGATGGGAGGGTCCCACCTCTGTAGGCCCTGCCCTCTGTGTAAGGCCTCTGTCCACCCCCCACCTGCCTGGCCACTCAGCCCCTCTGCGTTGGTTCCACCAGGAATGGGTCAGTGCTTTTGGTCCAGGAGGCAGGAGGATCCATTTGTAAAAGGCGCCGACTTTCAGCCTTAATAAAACACAACTTGATTCTAAAACAAACACACAGCCCTTAAATAACAGCCTCGTAGCTCCCAACGTGGAACCTAAGACCGAGGTCTTGAGGCGGAGGAGGGCCCCACTCCTCTGCTCCCCATGCAAACCTGTAAGGAATTTCACTCTTAGACTGGTCCCAGTGTCTCCCTGGGGTCCTCTCCTAGAAGGGTGAATTGGGACAGGTCCTCTTCTGGCCCCTGGCCAACCTTTCTGAGCCCATCCTTGGGGCATGGCATGGTGTCGGCTGCTCTTGCCTTCTTCTAGAACTTTCCCCAGAGTCCTGGCCAGCGTGCCCTCAGCCAGGGCCCTGGTCACCAGCTCCCACCCAGATTTCCCAAGCAAGGAGTGTCCTGAGCAGGCTCAGGTAGGGTCTCCCTGCCTCCTGCGCCTGAGCCCACAGGCAGCCCCCAGTGCCTGGGAGAACATGCTGGAAATCAGTGTAGCCACCAAAAACCCTTCCACTTCCTTTTTGCTCCATAAACCTAAATGCACTGTCCCCACTGTAAGCACTGTGACCCACCACTTAGAGCTGGGGCCAGAGCGGGCAGAGATCGCCTCCAGATGGCCTCGGGAGGCAGCTGCAGGACTCACCCTGGACCACTCCTGGGGCCAGAAAACACACAGACCACAGTTCCTCCTACACAAACCCCCAGAGCTGAAATTCCTCTTGAAAGTTTATAGCCCGAGTGTCTCCAAGGAGAAGGAAAAGAGCGAGATCGAAACCCAGGGCAGCCTGTGGCTTATAAAGACAGCATCCCTCGCCCTGGGCTGGCCCGCTCTGCACTGGGGACCGCAAGGCATGTGTCCAGGACTCCTTTGGGCTCAGACAGTTTGGTGGGAGCCTGGTCCTCTTCAGACTTCGAGGTCTGTGCCTCCCTCTCCTCCTGGAGGACAGGCTGAGCATGCACTTGGGTGACCGGGAGGTGGGCAGAAGCCATGCAGGGAGGCCCATCCAGCCCCCGCTACTCCGTTCTCAGTCCTACCCGACAGCAACCCCTACCATGCCAGGCTGCAGACCCTCCCTCTGCCCACTCCACCGTCAGCCCCAGGAACAGCAATTGCTCTGTGGACAGCTCGCCCTGGGGACCCCCGCCCAGGCGTGCTCGGCACAGAGTCTGTCTCCTGGACCCTGTGCTCCCCCCCGCCTGAAGGCTGCCAGCCAAGCCCGGTCCTGGGTAGGGGAGACTTGCCAGGTGGGGAAGTCGGGGGCCTGGCTCCGCGGCGGCTCCTCTGCCCCTTCGGGGGCTCCTTGGCCCCCCTTTTGCTCATTCTCAGGCTTCCCCTCTCCAGGTTGCTCGGGCAGCCGCATCGGGGGTCCAGGGCGGTGGTCTCAGGGAGGTTTGGGAGCACATCAAAGGCACGTCAGCGAGGACACTGGGGCACTGCAAGGAGGTGACAGAAACTTACTGCAGGAAACAGCCTGGGTGGTTATTTACCCAGAGTCAGCCGTCTAAATAATTCAACCCGCCCTCCGCTCCCCAGGACAGCGGCACGAAGCACAGTCCTGGCACCAGGAACACGGTGGTGGCTGTGACAGATGTTTAGTTATTAATAAGACCTCAATGTCACAGCGGGCATTACACAACA
This sequence comes from Ictidomys tridecemlineatus, assembly GCF_052094955.1. Lineage (NCBI taxonomy): Eukaryota > Metazoa > Chordata > Mammalia > Rodentia > Sciuridae > Ictidomys > Ictidomys tridecemlineatus. The sequence goes on from NC_135486.1 coordinate 122,183,836, forward strand.
ACCCCTAGTGCCCTCTGGGACAGGCTTTCACATGGCAAGTACTTTTCCATTCGCACCCCCAGGGCTCTGCAGAAGGCCCAGGGGCCACCAGCTGACTGCGGCCCACGGGAAAGCCCAGCACCGCCCAGCGTCAGTTTTCTTGACAGTGACATCAAGAGAGCCCCAGAAACCAAGTGAGTACCTTACGGAGTGACACCAAACCTCCGGGGTTACGACACAGTCACAGTCCACGGCGAGGTCATCCTACCCTCCCTAAACACAGCAAGGGCGTCCAAGGACAGCTCCTACCCAACCAGGGTGTGGGACCTCAGGGCCCTTCCATGTCGCCAAGCGGACAGTCCTCTCTTCCTGACCTCTGGCTGACACCTACTTGCCCTGGCGACTAAGTTCAGCCATCACCTCTTCCGACACCACCCCTGATTGGCCCTCTCCTGTGGCTGGGCTCAGGCACCCTCAGCTCTGCCTATCTCTGCTGCTGTCCGTCCCCACCTGTCCCCTCCCTCCCAGGACTGCATTGAGAGATCTCCCCACCGGGGAATGACTCTGAGGTGCATATGCTGTGTGGCCCATATGGGGCCAGTGGTAGAATGACAGGTGACCACGGACACTGATGGGAACAGACTCTCCTCAGGACTCTTTCTGTCGGGTTCCATTTTGAAGTTAAAGTAGCTCTACAATAACACGCGGCATCTCCAGAGATGGGAGTGCAGGGAGTGTGGCCAGGACACAAACAAAGGCCCAGTCACCATGGACAGAGCCTCGTCTGAGAAAGTGGGGCATGGGGACATCTGTAGGTGGCAACAGGCAGACGGGCCTCACGACTCACTGTTGGGCCCAGGAGGTGCCTCCCGGGCAAGATGTCAGCACTGTTCACAGCCTCTGGTCTGAGAGGAGTGCCATCCATGCCTGGGAGTGTCCTCATCTTGGAGTGTCCTCGTCTGGGGAGTGTCCACTCCTGGGAGTGCCATGCCTTGGGAGTGTCCTTGCTTGGGGAGTGTCCACATCTGGGAGTATCCTCGCCTGGGGCGGTGACCTCAGACACATTGTCACCCATAGCTCTGGCCCTGGACTCCCACACATGTGCCAGCACTGGGCTCCAGACAGACACACAGACAGACACGCACCAGGTCAGATGCGTGGTCCTCCTGCCTGGACACCACACAGCTGCACAGAGCCGCACACTGCTCACACGCCCTGTGACTTGGGTTACACCTGTCTCCGCACACGCCGCAGCACACCTGTGCCCCCAGCCTTCTCAGTTGTCTTGGTGAGTTAAACGGAGAGCAAGTTTCCTGTGCCATCACGGTAGAAGATTTTGAAAAGTGACATTTTATTTTCAGATACCCTTTTAGTTACCATGGTAGTCCCCGCCGTGAGCGGTGGCTGGTGGTAAACGCAGACCTCCGAGCAGAGAATCAGCTCCCTGTGTAGATGCCTCCAAATGCACAGAGGCACCCCTAGGCAGAGAGGAGCCCGGGGCAGGACGCCAGGTGCCCTCTGAGCTGCCAAGCTAGCTGGCACTGCCCAGAGCTCTGTGAGGGTGCCCGAGCTCCTGGTCAGGGGCATTGGAACCCAATCGACTTAATTGCTTGGCACGTGCCTACAGCTCAGCAGGAGCACAGCCTGGAGCTGGTGGCTCCCAGTGAGGAACAGCTGCTCCTGCTCAACTGGCCTCTGGTGCCCTTCACTGCGACACTCATGATGTGCCAGAGGGGACAGAGCCAGGAGGACAAACTGGAGTCGGCTCCTCCAGCCTGAAGCCACCTCCCCAAGCTGAACTCCCCATGTCACGGCTGCCTGGCTGAGAATGGGGAAGCCAGGTCCCACCACAAGCTGGGCCTGACCACCCAGCCTGGCCTCTGGGTGCCTCCTAGAGGACAGGCCTGCAGCTCCCTGGCTCTGTCCTGAGGGACAGAGCCTCCTGGGCCTCTGTCTTGTGCATCTTGGGCCACAGGTTAATTCCTGCTGAAATGGCCATTGGTCCCCAATCTTCTGCTACTTCACATCCAGACTTCTCGGAGTGATGATTCCAGAACTTGCTTTCTCAGTCTACTTGCCCTTCGTCTTTATTGCCATCATCTGAAGGTCGGCAAGAGCTGGCTGTTGAGCTAAATCAGGAAGCCAGAGCTTTCAGCTAACTCCAGGGCACACTCAGTGTCCTCTTCAGCTTTTTGTTCTAGCAGGTGACCGGCCCACTTCCTTCAGCGCCTAAAACATCACTTGAGCACTGGCTGTTCCCTCCCTCAGGGCCCAGGCCAGCGGGAGTCATGCTGGGACACCCAAGCAGTGACAGTGCCTTGGTTCTGCACTCTGGGTGCTCCTTCAGCTGCATCCCTTCCTCCAGCCCAGGATAAACAGGTGCAGGGGGGTGGTCAAGGAGAGGCCTCATGGAATCAGACGGGCCATACCTACCTACGCCTCGGGCAAATATGTCACCCTCTAGGCTTCAATCACCTCATCTGCAAAATGGGCCTCCTGGATGGTGCCCACTGGGGCCCTGGAAAGTGCAAAGCACAGAGAGAGAGCTCGCGAGCCTTCCCTGTTCACTTCTTCCTGCTGTCCGTGGCTGGCAGAGCTGTGACCACGCTGCAGCCGAGACATGGACACGTGGGACAGAGGAGCTGCTTGCTGTTCCCTCAGGCTGAAGGGTCGGTTTGTGCTCAGGAGTCCACAGGGAGGCTTTGGGTCCCTTCTCTGTGCCACCAGACACATCCTTAAAGGGGCCTTAGGCCTCCTCCCAGAGGGCAGGTGCACAGGAGGACTGGTGTGGGTGGAAGGTCAGCCTCGTCTTCTCGGTGCCCACCTGCTGCAGGGGATGCAGGTAACTCCCCTGGCTGAGCCCTTGCTGGATCTGGTCCTTTGGGAGCGTCTAGAACCACAGCCATGGGTGTGGGAACTGCTGAGAACCTAAGGCTTGTGGACGGAGCATAGGACCCAGCAGCCTTGAGGAGCATGACCAGGCCAGAGATCTGGGCTGCATGGTTTCATTGAGTTTCTGGGGTCCTGAGGCCCGTGTTTGTCTGACTGATCTTCAAAGACCTAGCTCCAGTGGTCACCAGGGAACGTTCCCTCTTTTCTGGCCCCACTGGGGCATCAGGTCAGAGTGCGAGTTTTCACAGCTGCTGAGGGTCAAGCTACCACCGTGTCCCCTTCGGTGCTTGACAGAGGTTCTGCCTGCAGGTCTTTCCTCCACAACCCTCTGCACAGCTGGTACTGCATTCATCCCACAAGCAAAAGCCACCTTTATTACAATTCAGTTTTTATTACAAAACCAAATATAATACGGTTTTGAAGATGTCTTTGGGACATCTTCACAGGCCACCTGATGTTTAGTGGGACTTTGAAGAGCAAGGGGTCAGAGACAGCTCCAGCCAGCCCCAGAGCTCAACGCCAGGGTCACGGGACGTGGGAACCCTGGGGATCCTGGGTACCTCAAGAGGTCATGTGGTGGTGAGCAACAAAGTCTCCTCGCTGCTCCTGCACTGACCCACCTGCAGAGCTGGGCGTCCACTGTCTCAATACTAAGGAGCCTGAATTGAAGAGCACAAATCAAAGGTTACAAAACACACAGGAACTGCACAAAGGGAATGTCTACTGGGTTCCTGGAAAATGCAAAGCCCAAGTCCCTAAACACAATGCAAACTGGAACTTGGGCTTTCTCCCACCTCTGCTCAGAACCAGGGAGCTCTCGGGGAAGGGAAACCCACGTCCAGACAGAGCTAGGGTTCTAAGCCCAGGTCGGAAGAGCCCAGAGCTCCTGTGTGTAATTGTTTTGTGGTGCTGCTGCTTTGCATCGGGGCTCAGGATCACAGAAGCAAAACACCACACCCGGGGTCCTCCAGGGGACATCAAGACTACAAATGCCCAGGCACTGAGGTGCACGCCTGTAACCCCAGCGACTCAGGAGGCTAAAGCATGAGCGTCACAGTTCAAAGCCAGCCTCAGCCACTTAGAGAGAGCCTGAGCAACCTACCAAGTCCCTGTCTCAAAATAAAACAAAGGGCTAGGGTCTGGCTCAGTGGTAAGCACCCTGGGTCCAATCCCTGGTACCAAAAAGAAAAAGAAAAAACTACAAGTGGCCCAGAACAGTTCAAGTTAAATCAAATAAAAAAATAGTGGCTATTTCCTTAACATAAATACACATCTCCCCATATCAGCTCAAAGGTCAATTTCCAGGGTCTCACTGCTGAGGAAACACCAGAGACATCACAGCTAGCATCAGTAAAAGGAAGGAGGAAGAAGAAGAGAGAGAGGAGAAGGACAGAGAAGGAAGAGGACGAGAAAAATAGAAGAGGGAGAAGGGGAGGAGGAGAGAGGAGGGGAGGACGAGGAGGGGAGGTGGAGGGGAGGAGGAGGGAGGAGGGGAAGGGAGGACGAGGAGGGAGGAGGGGAGGAGGGAAGGGAGGATGAGGAGGGAAGGTGGAGGGGAGGAGGAGGAGGGAGGAGGAGGAGAGGAGGGGAGGAGAAGGAGGAAAGGAGGAGGGAAGGAGCAAAGGAGAAGGAGGAGGGGGAGGAGGAGGAGGGAGAAGGGAGGAGGAGGGGAGGAGGAGGGAGGAGGAGGAGCAAAGGGAGGAGAGGAGGGAGAAGGAGGAGGGAGAGGAGGAGAGAGGAGGGGAGTGAGGGGAGGGGAAGAGGAAGGAGTGAGGGGGGGGGATAAGGAGGAGGGGGGAGGAGGAGGAAGGGGTAGGACGG